>NC_057807.1:296168579-296468579 GCF_018294505.1 Triticum aestivum
GGCGCCTCCTCCTTTGCTCCTTCTCCCTGCTTTCCACTAAGGCCCAATAAGGCCCATATACCTACCGGGGGGGGGGGTTCCGATAACCTCCCGGAGCTCCGGTAGAGTCCCAATCTCACCCGGAACCTTGCCGGTGTCCAAATATAGTCGTCCAATATATCGATCTTTACGTCTCGACCATTTCGAGACTCCTCGTCAAGTCCGTGATCATATCCGGGACTCCGAAAAACCTTCGGTACATCAAAACTTATAAACGTATAATAAAACTGTCAACGAAACCTTAAGCGTGCGGACCCTACGGGTTCGAGAGCTATGTAGACATGACCGAGACTCGTTTCCGGTCAATAACCAATAGCGGAACCTGGATGCTCATATTGGCTCCTACATATTCTACGAAGATCTTTATCGGTCAAACCGCATAACAACATACGTTGTTCCCTTTGTCATCGGTATGTTACTTGCCCGAGATTCGATCGTCGGTATCCAATACCTAGTTCAATCTCGTTACCGGCAAGTCACTTTACTCATTACGTAATGCATCATCTCGTAACTAACTCATTAGCTACATTGCTTGCAAGGCTTATAGTGATGTGCATTACCGAGAGGGCCCAGAGATACCTCTCCGACAATCGGAGTGACAAATCCTAATCTCGAAATACGTCAACTCAACAAGTACCTTTGGAGACACCTGTAGAGCACCTTTATAATCACCCAGTTACATTGTGACGTTTGGTAGCACACAAAGTGTTCCTCCGGTAAACGGGAGTTACATAATCTCATAGTCATAGGAACATGTATAAGTCAAAGATGGTACAGGATCACATTATTAGGAGAATGATGTGATTGACTTGACCCATTCCGTTAGCTTAGCACTTGATCGTTTAGTATGTTGCCAACTATATTTAGAGGCTATGGTTAGGAAACTTATCCATCTTTGATTTACGAGCTACTCAAGTAGAGGCATACTAGTGAAACTATATTTGTCTATGTATTCACACATGTATTATATTTCCGGGTAATAAAATTATAGCATGAATAATAAACATTTATCATGATATGAGGAAATAAATAATAACTTTATTATTGCCTCTAGGGCATATTTCCTTCAGTCTCCCACTTGCACTAGAGTCAATAATCTAGATTACACAGTAATGACTCTAACACCCATGGAGTCTTGGTGTTGATCATGTTTTGCTCGTGGAAGAGGCTTAGTCAACGGGTCCGCTACACTCAGATCCGTATGTATCTTGAAAATCTCTATGTCTCCCACCTGGACTTGGTGCCGGATGGAATTGAAGCGTCTCTTGATGTGCTTGGTTCTCTTGTGAAATCTGGATTCCTTTGCCAAGGCAATTGCACCAGTATTGTCACAAAAGATTTTCATTGGACCCGATGCACTAGGTACGACACCTAGATCGGATATGAACTCCTTCATCCAGACCCCTTCATTTGCTGCTTTAGAAGCAGCTATGTACTCCGCTTCACATGTAGATCCCGCTACGACGCTTTGTTTAGAACTGCACCAACTGATAGCTCCACCATTTAATATAAACACGTATCTGGTTTGCGATTTAGAATCGTCCGGATCAGTGTCAAAGCTTGCATCGATGTAACCATTTACGACTAGCTCTTTGTCACCTCCATAAACGAGAAACATATCCTTAGTCCTTTTCAGATATTTCAGGATGTTCTTGACCGCTGTCCAGTGATCCACTCCTGGATTACTTTAGTACCTCCCTGCTAAACTAATAGCAAGGCACATCAGGTCTGGTACACAGCATTGCATACATGATAGAGCCTATGCTGAAGCATAGGGAACTTCTTTCATTTTCTCTCTATCTTCTGCAGTGGTCGGGCATTGAGTCTGACTCAATTTCACACCTTGTATTACAGGCAAGAACCCTTTCTTTGCTTGATCCATTTTGAACTTTTCAAAACTTTATCAAGGTATGTGCTTTGTGAAACTCCAATTAAGCGTCTTGATCTATCTCTATAGATCTTGATGCCTAATATGTAAGCAACTTCACCGAGGTCTTTCATTGAAAAACTTTTATTCAAGTATCCTTTTATGCTATCTAGAAATTCTATATCATTTCTGTCGGGGGGCTGATCCACGAACACCTATGGGACCGGCGGGCCGAGTCCCTTTCGATTCGGTGAGGGCGGAGGTCGCACGAAGAGCGGATCGAGGCGAAGCACACGAGCAGTTTACCCAGGTTCGGGCTGCACGGATGCGTAAAACCCTACTCCTACTTGCTTGATTGTATTGAGCTCTTGCTCGGGAGCGATGAACGCTACCAGACCGAGCATGAGAGTGTTCTTGGTGTTTCGAATGAGCCGAACTGAACCTCCCCTACATTGCGCATGGGCCTCCTTTTATACGCTCAAGGGGTCACCGGCAGGTGGCAACGTAGACTAGAGGGGTAAAAATGGAAAAAGAATGCGGTAGGTACAGCTACCGCTACTGTGGGCACAGTGTATCCTACCTAACTCTGACGGCAGGGGACAAGGGCATTGAATGCTCGCCTGAGTCGCCTAAACAGTGCAAAAAGTGACAGTTAAGAGCACCACCGTTTGCCACGATGGCCTCCTCTTCATCTCCGCTTGCCACCGCGTACCCCTGGCTGCACAGGCTCCCGCCACGCGCCCCTGAGAAAGCCTCAGGGCGACACGCGGGTGGATGCGCTGGAGCGCGGGTATAGAGTGGCAGCTGGCCCCCGGCAAGTACCTTGTCAGGGTCGTCGTCTTGTCGCGTCCGGAAGCTTGTCGCTCGCCGGACCTTGCCGGGACGCGCGGTGTGTCGCGACGAGTTTCCTGAGGTGCCGAGGTTGGTCTTCCCGGCAAGCTCCTCTTACCGGGGCCTTGTCTCTTCCCGGCAAGCTCCTCTTGCCGGGGCCTTGTCTTCTCATCTTGAACACTTTGTTCTTGAATGGCTCCAAAGTAACCAACGGAGGACCCTGGCGGTCGCCCGGCAAGCCTTGCCGCGGGGCGCTGCAACTGCCCTTGCACAAGTTCGGGATACTAGGGTACCCCTACTCTAGTACACCGACAGGAGCCCCCGGGCCTAGGCCACACACGGTGCCGAGCGCTGTTGGGCCAGGCCCAGAACAGGGCACGGGCACGCGCGGGCCTGGGTTATGCCGAATCTAACTCCGTATCCACCGCGCCCCCGTAACGGCACGCGTCGATCGCGGCGTCGTGGGAGAGATCGTGGGTGGTTCTTTATTCGGAAAAAGCGCAACGTTCGCCTCCTCCTCTTTATAAGCAGGGGAAACAGGGGCAGTTCCCCCACCTTCGCCATTTGCTGCTGCAATCTCAGAAATCTCCGCCGCCCCCCTCCGCTTCCAAAGTCGAAAGAGAGCAGCGCTCCGCCCCCGTTGCCGCCGCCACCACCAGCGCCGTCGATCTCCTCCACCGCCTCCGCCATGGCTCCGAAAGCCGGGAAGGGGAAGGCCGCGAAGACTGCGGCCGCGAAGGCTGTGAAGTCGACCGAAGCATAGCGGCTTGAGGCACCGCGGAAGGAGCGGGCCACCTTCCCCCCCGAGCTATCCGCAAAGGAGCTGAGGGAGTGGTACTATCTCTTCTGGTCGACGGAGACGCGGGCGCATCCGCGCACGAAGGTACTCTCCGCCGTTGCCTCGCAAGGAGCTCCAGCTGGCGGGTACCATTTCTTTGCCTTGTTCTTCTACTGCGGGCTCTGCCCGCCCTTCTCTGATTTCTTCTGCGACATCATGAACACCTACGGGTTCCACCTCCTTGATTTCACCCCCAACGCCGTTCTGACCATGGCAGTTTTCGCCCATCTATGCGAAAACTTTGTCGGAGTCCACCCCAACGTAGCCCTCTTCCGCCACTTCTTTATGCCTCGTGTTGAGAGAGGGGAAACTCTTGCCGGTGGGATCGCCTGGATCTCGCGAGCCGGCAAGAAGGAGACCTATCTGGAGGGGGAGCTCCGCAGCAAGTGGGATGAGTGGAGAGCAGATTGGTGCTGGGTTGTAGAGGAGAACCCGCAGCCGTTCACCGCCCTGCGCCAAACCCCAGCAGTGCGTGGCAATGATTGGAGCGCTCTGTCCGTGGACGATGACAAGCTAAAGATCGCCACCACCCGGATCTTGCGTCTTAGGCTTGTCGGGCTAACTGTAGGTGCTGTCGGCGCAGATTTCCTTCGCCGCCGCATCGCCCCTCTGCAGGAGAGGGGGAGACCCGCCTGGGAATTTGGAGGCCCGGCAGATATCATGAGGTTGCGCCCGGGCCTCAATTTCAATTTCACCGTCCTAGAGTTGGATGGGATACTCAAGGAGATATTCAAGCACGACCCACAGCATCCCGAGTGGTTCAGGTTGCCGGCAGGCGTCGTTCCTCTGTGCAACAACTCCTCGCGCGACCGCATCTGTGCAATGATGCCGTTGTGTGATTCGCACGGGATCGTTCCAACTTGGCAAGAACCTGCCGGCGATGTCGTGCAACAGTTCTTCGACGGCCTAGTGGAAGTGGCGGTCAATGCTGACGAAAAGAAGCTCCTCACCCGCGACACCACCGATCAAGAGATGGAACGCATCGCCACCAGGGCGGAAGAGGCGGCGGCAGCCGCAGCCGCGGGTGAATTCGGGTTCACAGTGGAGGAAGCGGACGCGGCATCGGCGACGAGCCTTGCCGAACGGGAGTGGCCTGAAGACGAAGAAGAGCTCGCCGCGCCTGACGCCGAGTCGAGCGAGCCCGCCGAGGGTGCGAGCGGCCCGCCATCTCCGAGGAGCTTGCCGCGAGCAGGGCCCACAGCGCAGCCCCCAGCGCAGCCAAGAAGGCGCCTCCGCAGGGCCGGGGATGCAGCAGGGTGGCAAGTGGGCCAACAGCCGCAGCGCCGCGCGACGCGCTCCGCCGCGGCAAGTACGGTTGCCGCGGGAGCGTCTCCCGCCGCGGTGGCAACTGGAGCGGGGTCGTCTCGGGCTAGCGCCGCAGTCCCCGCCAAGCGGCCAAGGGATCCCACCCCTCCACCTCATCGCGCCAGAGGTGGGCCGAACTTCGACCTCTCCGCGCTCAGCTCCGACGAGGAGGAAGAAGAAGAGTAAGATTCCCTTGTTGTTCTTGTAGTTCTTCAACTTGCTATTCTTGTCTTGCATCTGATCTGATCCACCCTGGTCTCTCCCTTTTCAGGACTCTGGCCCAAAGGGCGGCGGAGAGGGCCAAGGCTCCGGTGGTTATCATCGAGGATGAGCCCACTACGACGGCAGGAGGCGCACCCGAGACCACCTTGCCGGATCCGGCCACTACTCCGCAGAGCAGCCCCCAGCGTAAGTACATGGTTTACTTTCTGCTTCTGGGCGCGCGTGGTCGCTCTTTTCCTTTGTTGACATCTGATCGCTGGTTTGTTTGTGCAGGAGCAGAACAGCTTCATCAGGAGGGCGTGGTGATCACCTCCGACTCGTCGTCTGCTTCAATTACGCCGCCAAGGGCGGACTCCCCGGCAAGGAAGCATTCTCCGGCAAGGGAGAAATCTCCGGCAAGGGAGGAGTCTGCGGCAAGGGACAGCGCCAACGATCCCCCAGTGGTAGAGTCCATGACAGCGGACCCCAGCACAGGTAGTCCTTCTTGCCCGAAACTTTCCTTGTGTTCTTCTGCTGATTTTTCTTCTTGAGTGCTTGTTTGATTTCTCCTTCTTCCCCGGTCGTCAGATCCACCCTCCGTGGATCCGATGGAGACCGAGGCGGGCGGCGAGGAGAACATGCGCGGCAACACTGATGATGCCGCGGCCACCAAAGAAGGAGTCGGTGCTGATGTGCCCGCCGGCGAAGAGGCCACCAAGGCTGCCACCGAGGAAGCTGGCGAGGGATCTGGCAATCACACTGACGGCCCTGAGGCCGCAGGAGCGCTAGGCGCTGCACCGACCGCCAATCCCTCCGCCGCTGCCATAGCGCCAGGCTCCGAGGAGCCCCAGCCCGGCGCCTATCTGAAGGCCGGCGAGGGCATCTTCATCAAGCTCCCCTGGGCGTCAAGCTCCAGGGCGCCGGTGGAAGGAGAAGCTCTGGATGGGGAGGTGCTTGCCTCCGCCGGGTTGTCGATCGTCGACGTGCTGGGAAGCAGCAGCGACGAGCCTGAGGAGGAGCGTCTGCTACGGAGGCTGCTGGCGCTCTACCGCGCCCGCCAAGCCAAGTTGGAGTCTCGGGAAGCGCTCGTTGCTAAGGCGAGCGTGGATATAGAGAAGCGCGCGGAGGAGCTCCGGGGTCTTTGCTAGGAAGCTCTCCGGGCCTTGGCGGAGGAGCGGGAGCAGCTTGCTGAGGAGCGGAAGGCCTTCCTCCTCGAGAAGGCCGAAGCTGAAGAGCAGCAGCGGCTCACCGGCGAGAAGCTGTACGCGCAAGAAGGTGAGCTTGCTCAACGGAAAGTGAGCCTCGACAGCCACGAGGAGGAGCTTGCCGCGCACGAACAAGCGCTTGGCGGGACGCTCCAAGAAGCAAAGGATGCGGCTGCGGCTGCCGAGACCGCCAAGAAGGAATTGGAGGTGAAGGTGGCGCAGCTGGAGGCTGATCTGAAGGTGGGTGGCGAAGAGCTTGCCGCGCTCAAGCTGGAGCGCGAGAAGGACGCCCTTGCCCACGGTGAGCTGCAGGGCCGACTCGCCGAGAAGGGCAAAGAGCTGAGCGCCGCCAAGGATTCCAACGCCGATTTGAAGCTAAAGCTGGCCACCTTGACGGAGACGTTGGACGGCGCCAAGAAACGGGAGGCGGACTTGAACAAGGATATCAAGGCCAACGAGGCGCTGCTGGCGAGGGCCGCCGAAACCCAGAATCTCCTCAGAAATAATGTGGAGCTCTGGACGGAGGGCCTCGTGAATATTGCTGCAGTTATCGAAGAGGAGCTGGTGCAATTGGGGGTGGAGGTCCTCGGGTACTCCTCTGACGAGAACCTCCAACCTAGCGCCAAGCTCACTCTGTTCTTCAAAGGCGTGGTGACGGCCCTCCAGCAACTCCGGGAACGGATCCCAAAGCAGCTGGCCGAAGAATCGCGCATGATTTGTGCCAGAGTTTTGGAGAAGGTGCTGGTGAAGGTGGCCTTCCGCAACCCAGGCCTCAACCTCACCAACGTCCTCAAGAGGCTGCCGGCGGACGCTGATCTTGATGCACTCAAGGCCCTCGTCGCACCCATTGTGGACAGGGTGAACGAGGTCAAAAGGGTTGACGGCGGTCGCGTAGATTAGGCCGTCCGTTTACTTATTTTCTTGCCGCTGCCAGTCATGTCATGGGAACACTTTATTAGAGGCGCGACAAGTTATTTTTGTAATATAACTCTATCTTAGGTAAAAAAAGTTGCTGTGTTACTTCCTTTACTCGACTCTTGGCTTTGTATGTTTCTGCCCTACGCTTTCTAGGGAAACTTGCCGGTGCAGGCACCCTTGCCGCGAGCGCCGAGTGCGGAACTTCAGCAGCCTGCTGGCGGGGTCGCTTCCGACAAGCAACCTTGTCGCAACTAGTCGCAGCTCACTTAAGTTGTTGAGCAGACTCGAAACAAAGTAAGGGCGCAACTAGCTACGAGTTGGTTCCTCCGCGCACAGGTTTTCCATACAAAGCACGGTCGTTCAAGGAAGATAACTCAAAAACTTAAAAACTGATTGCTCAAACTTTAGCAACTTAGCTTTTCTGTCGTCTGCTTCCCGGCAAGGAGAAACTCTCTTGAATGGCCCAGTCCACACCATTATCTTCTCCTTCCCCCCGGCAAACCTTGTGGGCGAGGGAACCTTCCTTCTTTTGAGAAAGAGACAGAAAAAGAAAGTAATGATATGGAGCCTTACGGCTCGTCATTGCTTACCGGGGTCTGGTGCTGCACAAAGTGTCAGATAACATATGCAAAAAGGATTACAGCATGAAATTGACAAGATGTGCGGGGCACATGAACTTTACTTGTGCACGGGGTCTGCGCCCGGCTTTGTACAAAGGATTACATGCAACAGCAGCAAGACTTGTACAAAAGGTGGTTGCCGGAAAAGCTTCCGGCAACCGCGCCCTACGGGTAAAACTTATGAAGATGCTCAATGTTCCAGGAGTTGCTCACCGGAATGCCATCTTCGGTCTCAAGGCGGACAGCGCCGGGCCTAGTGACTTGTTTCACCCGATAAGGGCCTTCCCACTTTGGCGTCAACTTGTTGGAATTCTTGGCGGACTGAACACGCCGAAGAACAAGGTCGCCTTCCTCAAAGCTTCTGGCTTTAACTTTGCGGCTATGGTAGCGACGCAAAGCTTGCTGGTAGCGAGCGGCTCGCACAGCAGCCTGAAGACGGTCTTCCTCAAGGAGCAGCACGTCATCTTGCCGCAGCTGCTCTTGCTCGAGCTCATCATAAGTGAGCACTCGAGGCGACCCGTAAATGAGTTCCGTGGGGAGAACTGCCTCTGCTCCGTAGACTAGAGTGAAAGGTGTCTGGCCAGTGGCTCGATTTGGCGTCATCCTGATCGACCAAAGAACCACCGGCAGCTCCTCGATCCAGTTTCTTCCGCACTTGTGCAGCCTGTCGAAAGTTCTGGTCTTGAGGCCTCGCAGCACTTCAGCATTTGCCCTCTCCGCTTGACCGTTGCTTCTCGGGTGAGCAACAGAAGCGAAGCAGACCTTGGCGCCAAGATCTTGGACGTACTGCATGAAGGTGCGGCTCGTAAATTGCGTGCCGTTGTCGGTGATGATCCTGTTAGGGATCCCGAAATGGCAAACAATCGACCTGAAGAACTTGACTGCTGACCGTGCTGTCACCTTCCTTACTGGTTCCACTTCCGGCCACTTCGTGAACTTGTCGATGGCGACGTACAAGAACTCAAAGCCCCAGACAGCTCGGGGAAAGGGGCCGAGGATGTCGAGCCCCCAGACCGAAAATGGCCAGGATAAAGGGATCGTCTGGAGAGCTTGAGCTGGCTGGTGTATTTGTTTGGAATGGAACTGGCATGCTTCACACTTGGTTACTTGTGCAGTCGCATCCTGGAGGGCTGTCGGCCAGAAGAAACCTTGTCGGAACGCTTTGCCGGCAAGTGCTCTTGCGCCAATGTGGTGACCACATATGCCTCCATGTATCTCTGCCAATAGCTGTTGTCCATCTTCCCGGCGAATGCACTTCAATTTCACACTGTTGAGTCTTATTCTGTACAGTGTGTTGTCAACAAACTTGTACATACTTGACTGCCGGGCTACTCTTTCCGCTTCTTCTTGTTCTCCGGGAAGCTCTCCTGTCTGAAGAAAACGGACAATCTGCTGTGCCCATGCTGGAGCTTGCGGCTCGACAACAAGGACTAAAGGCATATCTGTTGCTGTGGGAACATCCGCCTCTACGGCAAGAACCTGTGGTTCGGCCGGAGCGTGATGCTCCCCGGCAAGCTTGCCGGAGCAAAACTTGTCGGGAGTGTCTGCTTCAATGGAACAAACCGAGAGGTTCGCCGGAGCAGACTGCTCCTCAGCACTCTTGGCGTCGATCTTGGGGACCTTCTTGGCGGCGGCTTCGGGAAGCTCTGCCGGAAAGTAGTCACTAGAAACCAACTTCCTCTTCTTACTCTGTCCAGTCGATGGTGTTATGGATGGTTGAGTCAGCTTGAGCACAAAGATCCCTGGTTCCACAGGTAACTTTAGTGCGGCGCACTTTGACAGGCCATCAGCAATATCGTTCTGAGCTTGTGGAACATGCTCCATTTGCAGGCCGTCAAAGTGTTCTTCTAGCTTCCTCACTTCATCAACATATGCTTCCATCAACGGACTCCGATAGTTTTTGTTTACTTGGCGGACGACCAACTGCGAGTCACCCCTGACAATGAGCTTGTTGATCCCAAGGTCTGCTGCGATTCTGAGACCGGCAAGCAAACCCTCATACTCTGCGGTATTGTTCGTTGCTTGCTCCTTGGGAAAGTGCATCTGGACTACGTACTTGAGGTGCTCTCCGGTGGGTGCGATAAGCAGCACGCCAGCATCGGCGCCTTGCAGCGAGAAGGCACCATCAAAGTACATCAACCATTCTTTGCTTGTCTCTTTGATGGGGATGCTCGTTTCTGGAGTTTCTTCATCTGGTGTTGGCGTCCACTCCGCTATGAATTCTGCCAATACTCTGCTCTGTATAGTTGAAGTGCTCTCAAACTTGAGGCCAAAGCTTGACAGTTCCAGTGCCCACTCGACAATCCTGCCTGTTGCTTCTGGATTCTGCAATATCCTCTTCAACGGAAAGCGAGTGACAACTGTTATCTCATGTGCCTGGAAGTAATGGCGCAGCTTTCTCGAGGCCATGAGAAGGCCGAAAAGCAATTTCTGCACGCCAGAGTACCTTGATCTAGCTCCCTGCAGAAGGGAACTGACAAAGTAAACTGGGCGCTGCACCATTTTCTTCTGCACCTCCTTGCATGCCTGCGCAGATCCATCTTTGTCGGGACCAGAGCTTGTCGGAGAAGCCCCCTACTTGTCGCTGGATTCACTTGCTGCGGTTGCTGGCTCATCGTCCGCCTCCCTCTCCGCTACTAACGCAGCACTAACCACTTGATTGGTCGCTGCTAGATACAGCAGCAACTTCTCTTGTGGCTTAGGTGCGACAAGTATTGGAGTGGAGGACAGGTACCTCTTCAAGTCCTGCAGCGCAGCCTCCGCTTCCGGAGTCCATTTCATCGGACCTGCCTTTTTCAATATTTTGAAAAACGGCAAGGCGCGCTCTGCGGACTTAGAGATAAACCTGCTGAGAGAAGCCACGCAACCGGCAAGCCTTCGTACATCCTTGACGCGCTTTGGTGCTTCAATCTGCTCGATGGCTTTGATCTTGTCGGGATTGGCTTCAATCCCCCGCTGTGACACGAAGAACCCGAGAAGCTTGCCGGAAGGGACTCCAAACACGCACTTCTCGGGATTGAGCTTGAGGTTGATCTTGCGCAGATTTGCAAAAGTTTCATCTAGATCTTGAATCAGAGTAGCCTTGTCCTTGCTCTTGACCACTATATCATCCATGTAGGCTTCCACATTTCTGTGTATCTGGGGCTCAAAAGCGACGTGGACTACCCTTGCAAATGTTGATCCAGCATTCTTCAACCCGAAGGGCATCCGTACGAAACAGTATGTGCCACATGGGGTGATGAACGCGGTTTTATCCTCATCTTCTTCTGCCATGAAGATCTGATGGTATCCTGAGTATGCATCAAGAAATGAAAGCAAATCACATCCGGCTGTGGAGTCAACAATCTGGTCAATGCGCGGCAAGGGAAATGGGTCTTTGGGACAAGCTTTATTGACATCAGTGAAGTCTATACAAAGCCTCCATTTCCCGTTGGCCTTGCGCACGACTACAGGATTGGCCAACCACGTGGGATGGAGCACTCCTCTGACAAGGCCTGCTGCTTCCAGCTTCTTGATTTCTTCTGCAATAAACTCTTGGCGCTCCACTACTTGCTTCCTGACTTTCTACTTGACGGGCCACGCATGAGGACAAACGGCTAGGTGGTGCTCAATCACTTTCCTGGGAACACCAGGGATGTCAGACGGTTGCCATGCAAACACGTCGACATTCGCCCGCAGGAAAGCAACGAGCGCGCTTTCCTATTTGGGGTCGAGAGTGGCACTGATGGTGAAGGTACCACCAGTGCCGTCCTCCTTGGCAGACACCTTCTTGGTCTCTGGTGGAGCTGCCATCGTCTTCTTAAACTTGCCGGTGGAGCTCGATGGTGCGTCCTCGACGGTAGAGCAGCACTCCGAAGAGGTGCGCTTGCCAGAGTGGGCATCAGAGCTCTTGCCGGACTTGGTCTTCTTCTTCCCCCCGGGAGCTTCAGCGGCAAGTGACTCGCGATCGGCTGCGGCTGCTGCCTCCCGGTAAATCTTGTCGGTGCAGATAAGGGCATCTTTCTTGTCGCCAGGGACAGAAATGACACTTATCGGGCCTGGCATCTTGAGCATGTTGTATGCATAGTGAGAGGCTGCCATGAACTTGGCGAGCGCTGGATGGCCAAGGATCCCATTGTAGGGTAATGGAAAGTCGGCAACGTCAAAAGTGACCCTCTCAGTTCTAAAGTTCAGCTCGCTGCCAAATGTGACCGGCAGCGTGATCTTTCCCTTCGGCTTGCTCCTTCCCGGGCTGATTCCTTGGAACGTGCCGGTCTCTTCGAGCTCGCTGTCAGGGATCTGGAGTTTCTGGAGGACCGCGGAGGATATCAGGTTCAAGCCGGCCCCGCCGTCAACTAGCATATTCGTGACCTTGAGGTTGCGGATAGTTGGAGAAACCAACATCGGCAAGCACCCGACCGCAGTTACGCGATCAGGGTGGTCCTCAATATCAAAGATGATAGGTGTGCTGGACCATTTCAGGGGCTTGCGTGACTCTACGGATGGCTCTACTGCATTTACTTCCCGCATCCACTGTTTGAGTTGGCGGTGCGAAGTATGCAGAGAGGCGCCATCGTCAACGCACAGGACCTCTGTGGCTTTCTGAAACTCCCGCTCGTCGGCCTCGTCATCATCCATGTCTTCGTCGTCGTCGTCGTCTTCATCCTTGTCGCGGCCGCGGGGAGGTCTGTCTCCTTGCCGCTGTTTGGCCTTGCCGCGGTGTCCTCCCCGGCCGGGGCGTTTCTTGCCGGCTCCTCCAGCACCCTCCTGGGCCTTCTCCTTGTCGCGTCGCTCGTACTCAGCTTTTTGCAGCTCAACAAGCTGCTCGACCTTCTTGCAGCTCTGTAGATCGTGACCCTTGGTGCGGTGGATCTTGCAATACTGCTTGCCGGAGCTGTCCTGCTTGTCGGCGGCCGCCACAGGCTGGGCCTCCTTGCCGGAGCCACCAGCTTTAGCTTCCTTGGCGCCACCTCCGTTGTCGGTCTGCTCGACAGCTAGCACTTCCTTTCCCTTCTTCCTTTTGTTGTTCCGCCGCCGGCCTTTCCTTGCCAGGGCGGCATCCTCACTGTCGGATCCTCCTGCTCCTGTATTCTCCCCGGGGAGCCTCCTCCCCTCTTCAACACGCGTGCACTTGTCAGCTAGGGCGTAAAGCTCGCTAACGTCCCTGATCTTACACATCGCCATCTCCTCCCTCATCCTGCGGTTTCGCATGTTCTGATGGAACGCGCTGATGATCGCGGCAGGGTGGACGTCTGGGATGTTGTGCTGTACACGGCTGAATCTCTGAATGTACTTGCGCAGTGGCTCTCCTTCCTTCTGGGCGAGCAGACGAAGATCGCTCTCTTGGCCATGTGGCTTGTGGCCGCCTGTAAAGGCGCCGACAAACTGATGGCATAGATCTGCCCAAGAGGAGATGGAGTTGTCCGGCAAGTGCACGAGCCAGGACCTGACGTTGGGCTTGAGCACCAGCGGGAACTAGTTGGCAAGGATCTTGTCGTCCCGTCCCCCGGCAGCCTGCACCGCGATGGTGTAGATGCTGAGGAACTCCGACGGATGCGACTTGCCGTCGTACTTCTCTGGTACGTCTGGTTTGAAGTTTTTCTTGCTGGGCCACTAGACCTGCCGCAGCTCATGGGTGAACGCAGGGCAACCTACCGCGTACGGCAAGTCGCCTGGCTCCCCCGGTGCGTGCATGTTGATAGAGGGCCCAGCGCGCTGGTCAGATTGACGTCGCGCTTCTCTTTGGCGCTCGATGCGAGTACGAGCATCCTCTTGTTGCCGTTCGTGAAGAACTTGGCGCTGGTCGCGACGAGCTCGTGGGTCCGACGACGCGGTGGAGCCGCTGTCGGGGTGGATCCGACGAGTCGGCGATCTTGGCCTTCGTGCTGGAGAGTGCATGGAAGTCGCACCTCCCTCGGTCTTGTTGCCATCGGCTCGCATCCGGCAGTCCTGCCGCGGCAGCGAGGTGCTTGGTTGCCACGCAGTGTCGCCGTTGGCGAAGCCGATGAGGCTCTGGATAGTGGCCCTCCACTCGTCGGTCTTGTCCGCCGTCGGAGGGTAATCTAGGAGCAGTTGAGCTCGCGCCAAGGCTTCTGCTGGAGTGGTGGGCGGTAGAGGTGAACAGTGCGAGGAGCGGGACATGCTCGGACTCCTAACCACGTTAGAAGGAGCAGTGTCCCGTCCAGGCGACCGTACTTCGCTCGGGCCAGCATGTTGACGTGCATGCTGGTCTTGGACGCCACGAGAACCACCAGCTTGATCTTGGCCCAGCGGACGTATGGCGCTGCGAACGCCATGACGCTGCTGGTCCCGCGCCTCCTGAGACGGGCGCGGTGCGCGTACGGACGCCGAGGTCTGTGCCGCCTTGTCCTTGGACTTGGCCGCACTATGAGCTCCCTCATCGACGCTCGTTCTTCCGCCGGCGTTCACTCCACCACCCGTTTGCTCCGGAGGCGATGGAAGCGACGCAGACGGATCAGCTGCCTCCGAAGCCTTCTTCTTCGGTGGCATGTCGATGAAGACGATGAAGATTTAGCTCGCGTGCATGCCAGATCGGGTTCACACGATCTCGACGACCCCCTACCTGGCGCGCCAAAGATGTCGGGGGGCTGATCCACGAACACCTATGGGACCGGCGGGCCGAGTCCCTTTCGATTCGGTGAGGGTGGAGGTCGCATGAAGAGCGGATCGAGGCGAAGCGCACGAGCAGTTTACCCAGGTTCGGGCCGCACGGATGCGTAAAACCCTACTCCTGCTTGCTTGATTGTATTGAGCTCTTGCTCGGGAGCGATGAACGCTACCAGACCGAGCGTGAGAGTGTTCTTGGTGTTTCGAATGAGCTGAACCGAACCTCCCCTACGTTGCGCATGGGCCTCCTTTTATACGCTCAAGGGGTCACCGACAGGTGGCAACGTAGACTAGAGGGGTAAAAATGGAAAAAGAATGCGGTAGGTACAACTACCGCTACTGTGGGCACAGTGTATCCTACCTAACTCTGACGGCAGGGGACAAGGGCATTGAATGCCCGCCTGAGTCGCCTAAACAGTGCAAAAAGTGACCGTTAAGAGCGCCACCGTTTGCCACGATGGCCTCCTCTTCATCTCCGCTTGCCGCCGCGTACCCCTGGCTGCACAGGCTCCCGCCACGCGCCCCTGAGAAAGCCTCAGGGCGACACGCGGGTGGATGCGCTGGAGCGCGGGTATAGAGTGGCAGCTGGCCCCCGGCAAGTACCTTGTCGGGGTCGTCGTCTTGTCGCGTCCGGAAGCTTGTCGCTCACCGGACCTTGCCGGGACGCGCGGTGTGTCGCGGCGAGTTTCTTGAGGTGCCGAGGTTGGCCTTCCCGGCAAGCTCCTCTTGCCGGGGCCTTGTCTCTTCCCGGCAAGCTCCTCTTGCCGGGGCCTTGTCTTCTCATCTTGAACACTTTGTTCTTGAATGGCTCCAATGTAACCAGCGGAGGACCCTGGCGGTCGCCCGGCAAGCCTTGCCGCGGGGCGCTGCAACTGCCCGTGCACAAGTTCAGGATACTAGGGTACCCCTACTCTAGTACACCGACAATTTCCAATCAATAATATGTCATCCACATATAATATTAGAAATGCTACAAAGCTCCCACTCACTTTCTTGTAAATACAGGCTTCTCCAAAAGTCTGTATAAAACCATATGCTTTGATCACACTATCAAAGCGTTTATTCCAACTCCGAGAGGCTTGCACCGGTCCATAAATGGATCGTTGGAGCTTGCACACTTTGTTAGCATCCTTTGGACTGACAAAACCTTCTGGTTGCATCATATACAATTCTTTTTCCAGAAATCCATTCAAGAATGCAGTTTTGACATCCATTTGCCAAATTTCATAATCATAAAATGCGGCAACGGCTAACATGATTCGGACAGACTTAAGCATCGCTACGGGTGAGAAAGTCTCATCGTAGTCAACCCCATGAACTTGTCGAAAACCTTTTGCAACAAGTCGAGCTTTGTAGACAGTAACATTACCATCAGCATCAGTCTTCTTCTTAAAAATCTATTTATTCTCGATGGCTTGCCGATCATCGGGAAAGTCAACCAAAGTCCACACTTTGTTCTCATACATGGATCCCATCTCAGATTTCATGGCTTCAAGCCATTTTGCGAAATCTGGGCTCATCATCGCTTCCTGATAGTTCGTAGGTTCTCCATGGTCAAGTAACATGACCTCCAAAATAGGATTACCGTACCACTCTGGCGCGGATCTTACTCTGGTTGACCTACGAGGTTCTATAGTAACTTGTTCTGAAGTTTCATGATCATCATCATTAGCTTCCTCACTTATTGGTGTAGTCGTCACAGGAACCGGTTTCTGTGATGAACTATTTTCCAATAAAGGAGCAGGTACAGTTACCTCATCAAGTTCTACTTTCCTCTCACTCACTTCTTTCGAGAGAAAATCCTTCTCTAGAAAGGATCCATTCTTTGCAACAAATGTCTTGCCTTCGGATCTGTGATAGAAGGTGTACCCAACCGTTTCTTTTGGGTATCCTATGAAGACACATTTCTCTGATTTGGGTTCGAGCTTATCAGGTTGAAGCTTTTTCACATAAGCATCGCAGCCCCAAACTTTAAGAAACGACAACTTTGGTTTCTTGCCAAACCATAGTTCATAAGGCGTCGTCTCAACGGATTTTGATGGTGCCCTATTTAACGTGAATGCGGCTGTCTCTAAAGCATAACCCCAAAACGATAGCGGTAAATCTGTAAGAGACATCATAGATCGCACCATATCTAGTAAAGTACAATTACGACGTTCGGACACACCATTACGCTGTGGTGTTCCAGGTGGCGTGAGTTGCGAAACTATTCCGCATTGCTTCAAATGTAAACCAAACTCATAACTCAAATATTCTCCTCCACGATCAGATCGTAGAAACTTTATTTTCTTGTTACGATGATTTTCAACTTCACACTGAAATTCTTTGAACTTTTCAAATGTTTCAAACTTATGTTTCATTAAGTAGATATACCCATATCTGCTCAAATCATCTGTGAAGGTGAGAAAATAACGATATCCGCCACGAGCCTCAACATTCATTGGACCACATACATCAGTATGTATGATTTCCAACAAATCAGTTGCTCTCTCCATAGTACCGGAGAACGGCGTTTTAGTCATCTTTCCCATGAGGCATGGTTCGCAAGTACCAAGTGATTCATAATCAAGTGATTCCAAAAGTCCATCAGTATGGAGTTTGTTCATGCGCTTTACACCAATATGACCTAAACGGCAGTGCCACAAATAAGTTTCACTATCATTATCGACTCTACATCTTTTGGCTTCAACATTATGAATATGTGTATCACTACTATCGAGATTCATAAAAAATAGACCACTCTTTAAAGGTGCATGACCATAAAAGATATTACTCATATAAATAGAACAACCATTATTCTCAGATTTAAATGAATAACTGTCTCGCATCAAACAAGATCCAGATATAATGTTCATCCTCAACGCTGGCACCAAATAACAATTATTTAGGTCTAAAACTAATCCCAAAGGTAGATGTAGAGGTAGCGTGCCGATGGTGATCACGTCGACTTTGGAACCATTTCCCACGCGCATCGTCACCTCGTCCTTAGACAGTGTCCGCTTAATCCGTAGTCCCTATTTCGAGTTGCAAATATTAGCAACAGAACCAATATCAAATACACAGGTGCTACTGCGAGCTCTGGTAAGTTACACATCAATAACATGTATATCAGATATACCTTTGTTCACCTTGCCATCCTTCTTATCCGCCAAATACTTGGGGTAGTTCCGCTTCCAGTGACAAGTCTGCTTGCAGTAGAAGCACTCAGTCTTAGGCTTAGGTCCAGACTTGGGTTTCTTCTCCTGAGCAGCAACTTGTTTGCTGTTCTTCTTGAAGTTCCCCTTCTTTTTCCCTTTGCCCTTTTTCTTGAAACTGGTGGTCTTATTGACCATCAACACTTGATGCTCCTTCTTGATTTCTAGCTCCGCAGCTTTTAGCATTGCAAAGAGCTCGGGAATAGTCTTGTCCATCCCTTTCATATTATAGTTCATCACGAAGCTCTTGTAGCTTGTTGGCAGTGATTGAAGAATTCTGTCAATGACACTATCATCAGGAAGATTAACTCCCAGTTGAATCAAGTGATTATTATACCCAGACATTTTGAGATGTGTTCACTAACAGAACTATTCTCCTCCATCTTACAGCTATAGATCTTATTGGAGACTTCATATCTCTCAATCTAGGCATTTGCTTGAAATATTAACTTCAACTCCTGGAACATCTCATATGCTCCATGAAGTTCAAAACGTCGTTGAAGACCCGGTTACAAGCCGTAAAGCATGGCACACTGAACTATCGAGTAGTCATTAGCTTTGCTCTGCCAGACGTTCTTAACATCATCAGTTGCATCTGCAGCAGGCCTGGCACCCAGCGGTGCTTCCAGGACGTAATTCTTCTGTGCAGCAATGAGGATAATCCTCAAGTTACGGACCCAGTTAGTGTAATTGCTACCATCATCTTTCAACTTTGCTTTCTCAAGGAACGCATTAAAATTTAACGGAACAATAGCACGAGCCATCTATCTACAACAAACATAGACAAGCAAAATACTATCAGGTACTAAGTTCATGATAAATTTAAGTTCAATTAATCATATTACTTAAGAACTCCCACTTAGATAGACATCTCTCTAATCATCTAACTGATCACGTGATCCAAATCAACTAAACCGTAACCGATCATCACGTGAAATGGAGTAGTTTTCAATGGTGAACATCACTATGTTGATCATATCTACTATATGATTCACGCTCAACCTTCCGGTCTCAGTGTTCCGAGGCCATATCTGCATATGCTAGGCTCGTCAAGTTTAACTTGAGTATTCTGCGTGTGCAAAACTGGCTTGCACCCATTGTAGATGGACGTAGAGCTTATCACACCCGATCATCACGTGGTGTCTGGGCACGACAAACTTTGGCAACGGTGCATACTCAGGGAGAACACTTTTATATTGAAATTTAGTGAGAGATCATCTTATAATGCTGCTGTCAATCAAAGCAAGATAAGATGCATAAAAGATGAACATCACATGCAATCAATATAAGTGATATGACATGGCCATCATCATCTTGTGCTTGTGATCTCCATCTCCGAAGCACCGTCATGATCACCATCGTCACCGGCGCGACACCTTGATCTCCATCATAGCATCGTTGTCGTCTCGCCAACTATTGCTTCTACGACTATCACTACCGCTTAGTGATAAAGTAAAGCAATTACAGGGTGATTGCATTTCATACAATAAAGCGACAACCATATGGCTCCTGCCAGTTGCCAATAACTTCGGTTACAAAACATGATCATCTCATCCAATAAAATATAGCATCACGTCTTAACCATATCACATCACAACATGCCCTGCAAAAACAAGTTAGACGTCCTCTACTTTGTTGTTGCAAGTTTTACGTGGCTGCTATGGGCTTAGCAAGAACCGTTCTTACCTACGCATCAAAACCACAACGATAGTTCATCAAGTTAGTGTTGTTTTAACCTTCGGAAGGACCGGGCGTAGCCACACTCAACTCAACTAAAGTTGGAGAAACAGACACCCGCTAGTCACCTGTGTGCAAAGCACAGCGGTAAAACCAGTCTCGCGTAAGCGTACGCGTAATGTCAGTCCAGGCCGCTTCATCCAACAATACCGCTGAACCAAAGTATGACATGCTGGTAAGCAATATGACTTGTATCGCCCACAACTCACTTGTGTTCTACTCGTGCATATAACATCAACGCATAAAATCTAGGCTCGGATGCCACTATTGGGGAACGTAGTAATTTCAAAAAAATTCCTACGCACACACAAGATCATGGTGATGCATAGCAACAAGAGGGGAGAGTGTGTCCACGTACCCTCGTAGACCGAAAGCGGAAGCGTTAGCACAACGCGGTTGATGTAGTCGTACGTCTTCACGGCCCGACCGATCAAGCACCAAAACTATGACACCTCCGAGTTCTTGCACATGTTCAGCTCGATGACGTTCCCCGTACTCCGATCCAGTAGAATGTCGGGGAAGAGTTTCATCAGCACGACGGCGTGGTGACGGTATTGATGTTCTACCATCGCAGGGCTTCGCCTAAGCACCACTACAATATTATCGAGGAGAACTATGGTGGAGGGGGCACCGCACACGGCTAAGAGATCAATCATCAATTTTTGTGTCTATAGGGTGCCCCCCTCCCCCGTATATAAAGGAGTGGAGGAGGGGGCCGGCCAAGGGAGGGTGGTGCGCCCTAGGGGGGGAGTCCAACCCCAACCGGGAGTAGGACTCCCCCCCTTTCCTATTAGGAGAGGGAGAGGGAAGGAAGAGGTGGGAGGGAAGAAGGAAAGGGGGGCCGCCCCCCCTCCCAATTCGGATTGGGCTTGGGGGGGCGCCCCCTCCTTTGCTCCTTCTCCCTCCTTTCCACTAAGGCCCAATAAGGCCCATATACCTACCGGGGGGTTCCGATAACCTCCCGGAGCTCCGGTATAGTCCCAATCTCACGCGGAAACTTTCCGGTGTCCAAATATAGTCGTACAATATATCGATCTTTATGTCTCGACCATTTCGACTCCTCGTCAAGTCTGTGATCATATCCGGGACTCCGAACAACCTTCAGTACATCAAAACTTATAAACTCATAAGAAAACTGTCAACGAAACCTTAAGTGTGCGGACCCTATGGTTCGAGAACTATGTAGACATGACCGAGACTCGTTTACGGTCAATAACCAATAGCAGAACCTGGATGCTCATATTGGCTCCTACATATTCTACAAAGATCTTTATTGGTCAAACCGCATAACAACATACGTTGTTCCCTTTGTCATCGGTATGTTACTTGCCCGAGATTCGATCATCGATATCCAATACCTAGTTCAATCTCTTTACCGGCAAGTCTCTTTACTCGTTACGTAATGCATCATGTCGTAACTAACTCATTAGCTACATTGCTTGCAAGGCTTATAGTGATGTGCATTACTGAGATGGCCCAGAGATACCTCTCCGACAATCGAAATGACAAATCCTAATCTCGAAATACGTCAACTCAACAAGTACCTTTGGAGACACCTGTAGAGCACCTTTATAATCACCCAGTTATGTTGTGATGTTTGGTAGCACACAAAGTGTTTCTCCGGTAAACGGGAGTTACATAATCTCATAGTCATAGGAACATGTATAAGTCATGAAGAAAGCAATAGCAACATATTAAACGATCAAGTGCTAAGCTAACGAAATGGGTCAAGTCAATCACATCATTCTCCTAATAATGTGATCCCATTAATCAAATGACAACTCATGTCTATGGTTAGGAAACTTAACCATCTTTGATTTACGAGCTAGTCAAGTAGAGGCATACTAGTGACACTATGTTTGTCTATGTATTCACACATGTATTATGTTTCCGGGTAATACAATTCTAGCATGAATAATAAACATTTATCATGATATGAGGAAATAAATAATAACTTTATTATTGCCTCTAGGGCATATTTCCTTCAGCATGTGTAGTGGTTCATACGTCAGTACGACATAATCTTGTTGCTAGTGTAGTAAGATAAGACGATAACAAATGATTTGTGCATGTCAACTATATGAACAGTAATGTAACATACTCCTTTTTCGACTGTCCGGTCGAGAATGAACGATGAGATTGATGTTAACAGAACTAGGTCTACAATGCATGGAGACTATGGTGCTACAGTACTCCACAGATCATGAACCATATGATGCACGAATCAGTGTTAGGCAGGGTTTATGAAGGGTGCATGGGATGGGAGCAAAAGTTCCCTTCTCAACCCACTTTTGGGTGTTTGGCAGAGTGCATAAAGGTGCATGACTCCACACTAGTAGGTTAACACAAATACACTTGGAGCATGCATGAAGAGGGGTGCTGAGATGAGCATGCACGAAGAGGGAACAACTATATTGAGATGAGAATGCAACCAAACACACCCACACGCTTTGTGCTATAGTGACTGATCTACACTATCTGAGTTTGATCCAACGGTCATGTTGCGGCAAGACATGGACATGCCCATGCCGAGGACACCTAAACACCACCAAAGTCCCTCTACTTCTCGAGGCGCACGATGTTGGTGACGCAGGGTGCCACCACCCACAGAGTCCGCTCCTGGTCGACCGGAGCCAGCTCGTTAAAGACGACATCCAATGGCACGAATGGATTCCGGTGACCAAGCCCTGAGAGGATTCGCCGGGCAATGGTGACAGCAGCCTGCAACCCCTCCTTGTCTAGCTCCGCCCCCACCATCATGCGGAGATGGCTTTGAACGAATGCCCTAGAAGCAATAATAAAGTTGTTATTTATATTTCCTTATATCATGATAAATATTTATTATTCATGCTAGAATTGTATTAACCGGAATTAGTACATGTGTGAATACATAGACAAAACAGAGTGTCCCTAGTATGCCTCTACTTGACTAGCTCGTTAATCAAAGATGGTTGTGTTTCCTGACCATAGACATGTGTTGTCATTTGATGAACGTGATCACATCATCAGAGAATGATGTGATGGACAAGACCCATCCGTTAGCTTAGCATAATGATCGTTGAGTTTTATTGCTATTGCTTTCTTCATGACTTATACATGTTCCTTTGACTATGATATTATGCAACTCCCGAATATCGGAGGAACACCTTGTGTGCTATCAAATGTCACAACGTAATTGGGTGCTTATAAAGATGCTCTAAAGGCGTCTCTGAAGGTGTTTGTTGGGTTGGCATAGACCGAGATTAGGATTTGTCACTCAGTGTACCAGAGAGGTATATCTGGGCGCTCTCGGTAATGCTCATCACTATAAGCCTTGCAAGCAATGTGACTAATACGTTAGTTACAAGATGATGCATTATGGAACGAGTAAAGAGACTTGCCGGTAATGAGATTGAACTAGGTATGAGGATACCGACGATCGAATCTCGGGCAAGTAACATACCGATGACAAAGGGAATAACGTATGTTGTTATGCGGTTTGACCGATAAAGATCTTCGTAGAATAGGTAGGAACCAATATGAGCATCCAGGTTCCGCTATTGGTTATTGACCGGAGATGTGTCTCGGTCATGTGTATATAGTTCTCGAACCCGTAGGGTCCGCACGCTTAACGTTCAATGACGATTTTTATTATGAGTTATGTGTTTTGGTGACCGAAGTTTATTCGGAGTCCCGAATGAGGTCACGGACATGACGAGGAGTGTCAAAATGGTCAAGAGGCAATGATTGATATATTGGAAGGTTACATCCGGACACAGGAATGTTTTCGGGAAGTTTCAGATAAGTTTCGGAGTACCGTGAGGTTACCGGACCCCCCCCCCAAGGAAAGTAATGGGCCAACATGGGCCTTAGTGGAGGATAGAGGGCTGGCCATAGGAGGTGGTGCCCCCCCTTGCCAATCCGAATTGGAGAACGTGTGGGGGTGGTGCCCCCCTTTCCCTCTCCTACTCCCTCTTCCTTTCCCCCATTGCTATTCCGGAAAGAAGGAAAAAGTAGAGGGGGGCGAATCCTACTAGGAGTGGAGTCCTAGTAGGACTCCCCCTCCATGAAGCGCCCCTGGTGGCCGGCACCTCCCCCTCCTTTATATACGGGGGCAGGCGGCATCCCAAAGGCACACCATTGTCTTAGCCGTGTGCAGTGCCCCCTCCACCGTTTACTCCTCCAATAGTATCATCGTAGTGCTTAGGCGAAATCCTGCGCGGATCACATCACCAACACCATCATCACGCTGTTGTGCTTACGAAACTCTCCCTCGACCCCCTGCTGGATCAAGAGTTTGAGGGACGTCATCGAGCTGAACGTGTGTTGAACTCGCAGGTGTTGTACGTTCGGTACTAGATTGGTTGGATCGTGAAGACGTTCGACTACATCAACCGCGTTAACCTAACGCTTCCTCTTTCAGTCTACGAGGGTACGTGGACACACTCTCCCCCTCTCGTTTCTATGCATATCCTAGATAGATCTTGCATGATCGTAGGAATTTTTTTGAACTTGCATGCTACGTTCCCCAACAGTGGCATCCGAGCCAGGTCTATGCATAGATGATATGCACGAGTAGAACACAAAGAGTTGTGGGCGATAATAGAAATACTGCTTACCACCAACGTCTTACTTTGATTTGGAGGTATTGTTGGATGAAGCGGACCAGACCAACATTACATGACCATGTTCATGAGACCGGTTCTACCGACATGCTTTGCACACAGGTGGCTGGCGGGTGTCTGTTTCTCCAACTTTAGTTGAATCGAGTTTGACTACGGCCGGTCCTTGTTAAAGGTTAAAACAACACACTTGACGAAAAATCATTGTGGTTTTGATGCGCAGCTAAGAACGGTTCTTGCTAGAAGCCCGTAACAGCCACGTAAAACTTGCAACAACAAAGTAGAGGACGTCTAACTTGTTTTTGCAGGGCATGTTGTGATGTGATATGGTCAAGACATGATGTGATATAAGTCATTGTATGAGATGATCATGTTTTGTGAAAGTTATCGGCAACTAGTAGGAGCCTTATGGTTGTCGCTTTATTGTATGAAATGCAATCGCCATGTAATTGCTTTACTTTATCACTAAGCGGTAGCAATAGTCGTAGAAGCAATAGTTGGCGAGACGACAACGATGCTACAATGGAGATCAAGGTGTCAAGCCAGTTACTAGATCATGATGGTGCTTTGGAGATGGGGATCAAAGGCACAAGATGATGATGGCCATATCATGTCACATATTTTGATTACATGTGATGTTTATCTTTTATGCATCTTATTTTGCTTAGTATGACAGTAGCATTATAAGATGACCCCTCACTAGATTTCAAGGTATAAGTGTTCTCCCTGAGTATGCACCGTTGCTACAGTTCATCATGCCGAGACACCACATGATGATCGAGGTGTGATAAGCTCTACGTTCACATACAACTGGTGCAAGCCAGTTTTGCACGTGTAGAATACTCGGAGGTTAAACTTGACAAGCCTAGCATATGTAGATATGGCCTCGGAACACTATGATCGAAAGGTCGAACGCAAATCATATAGTAGATATGATGATCATAGAGATGTTCACCATTCAAAACTACTCCATCTCATGTGATGGTCAGACATGGTTTAGTTGATATGGATCACGTGATCATTTAGATGACTAGAGGGATGTCTATCTAAGTGGGAGTTCTTTAGTAACATGGTTAATTGAACTTTAATTTATCATGAACTTAGTCCTTATAGTTTCTTTTGCATATCTATCTTGTTGTAGATCAATGGCCCGTGCTACCGTTCCCTTGAATTTTAATGCGTTCCTAGAGAAAGCTAAGTTGAAAGATGATGGTAGCAATTACACAGACTGGGTCCGTAACTTGAGGATTATCCTCATTACTACATAGAAGAATTACGTCCTTGAAGCACTGCTAGGTGCAAGGCCTGCTGCAGGAGCAGATGCTGATGTTATGAACGTATGGCAAGCTCGATCTGATGACTACTTGATAGTTCAGTGTGCCATGCTTTACGGCTTAGAATTGGTACTTCAAATATGTTTTGAACGTCATGGAGCATATGATATGTTCCAAGAGTTGATGTTAATATTTCAAGCAAATGCCCAGAGTTGAGAGATATGAAGTCTCCAACAAGTTCTATAGCTGCAAGATGGAGGAGAAAAGTTCTGTCAGTGAACACATACTTAGAATGTCTGGGTACCATAACCACTTGACTCAGCTGGGAGTTAATCTTCCTGATGATAGTGTCATTGACAGAGTTCTTCAATCACTGCCACCAAGCTATAAAGGCTTCATGATGAACTATAATATGCAAGGGATGGAGAATACAATTCCCGAGCTCTTCGCAATGCCAAAGGATGCGGAGGTAGAAATCAAGAAGGAGCATCAAGTGTTGATGGTTAACAAGACCACTAGTTTCAAGAAAAAGGGCAAAGGGAAGAAGGGGAACTTCAAGAAGAGTAGCAAGCAAGTTGCTACTTTCGGTAAGAAGCCCAAGTATGGACCTAAGCCTGAAACCGAGTGCTTCTACTGCAAAGGGATTGGTCACTGGAAGCGGAACTGCCCCAAGTATTTGGCGCATAAGAAGGATGACAAAGTGAAAGGTATATTTGATATACATGTTATTGATGTGTACCTTACTAATGCTCGTAGTAGCGCCTGGGTATTTGATACTGGTTCTGTTGCTCATATTTGCAACTCAAAACAGGTGCTACGGATGAAATGAAGATTGGCTAAGGACGAGGTGACGATGCGCGTTAGAAATGGTTCCAAGGTCGATGTGATCGCCGTCGGCACGCTACCTCTACATCTACCTTCGGGATTAGTTTTAACCTGGATAATTGTTATTTGGTGCCAGCGTTGAGCATGAACATTATATCTGGATCTTGTTTGATGCGAGACAGTTATTCATTTAAATCAGAGAATAATGGTTGTTCTATTTATATGAGTAATATTTTTTATGGTCATGCACCCTTGTTGAGTGGTCTATCTTTGTTGAATCTTGATCATGGTGATACACATGTTCATAATATTGAAGCCGAAAGATGCAAAGTTAGTAATGATAGTGCAACTTATTTGTGGCACTGCCGTTTAGGTCATATTGGTGTAAAGCACATGAAGAAACTCCATGCTGATGGAATTTTGGAATCACTTGATTATGAATCACTTGGTGCTTGCGAACCATGCCTCATGGGCAAGATGACTAAAACTCCGTTCTCCGGAACAATGGAATGAGCTACTAACCTATTGGAAATAATACATACCGATGTATGCGGTCCAATGAGCATGGAGGCTTGTGGCGGGTATCATTATTTTCTGACCTTCAAAGAAGATTTGAGCAGATATGGGTATATCTACTTAATGAAACATAAGTCTAAAACATTTGAAAAGTTCAAAGAATTTCAGAGTGAAGTGGAAAATCATCATAACAAGAAAATGAAGTTTCTACAATCTGATCGTGGAGGTGAATATTTGAGCTACGAGTTTGGTCTTCATTTGAAACAATGTGGAATAGTTTCACCACTCACGCCACCTAGAACACCACAGCATAATGGTGTGTCCGAACGTCGTAACCGTACTTTATTAGATACGGTGTGATCGATGATGTCTCTTACTGATTTGCTGCTATCGTTTTGGGTTTATACTTTAGAGACGGTTGCATTCACGTTAAACAGGGCACCATCTAAATCCGTTGAGATGACACCATATGAACTGTGGTTTGGCAAGAAACCCAAGCTATCGTTTCCTAAAGTTTGGGGTTGCGATGCTTATGTGAAAAAGCTTCAACCTGATAAGCTCGAACCCAAATCGGAGAAATGCGTCTTCATAGGATACCCAAAGGAAAGTGTTGGGTACACCTTCTATCACAAATCTGAAGGCAAGATATTCATTGCTAAGAATGGATCCTTTCTAGAGAAGGAGTTTCACTCGAAAGAAGTGAGTGGGAGGAAAGTAGAACTTGATGAGGCAATTGTACCTTCTCCCGAATTGGAAAGTAGTTTATCACAGAAATCAGTTCCTTTGATTTCTACCGAACCTCGTAGGTCAACCAGAGTACCGCCCGCACCAGAGTGGTACGGTAATCCTATTTTGGAAGTCATGTTACTAGACCATGATGAACCTACGAACTATGAGGAAGCGATGATGAGCCTAGATTCCGTGAAATGGCTTGAGGCCATGAAATCTAAGATGGGATCCATGTATGAGAACAAAGTGTGGACTTTGGTGGACTTGCCCGATGATCGGCAAGCCATAGAAAATAAAATGGATCTTCAAGAAGAAGATTGACGCTGAAGGTAATGTTACTGTCTATAAAGCTCGACTTGTTGCGAAAGGTTTTCGGCAAGTTCAAGGAGTTGACTATGATGAGACCTTCTCACCCGTAGCGATGCTTAAGTTTGTCCAAATCATGTTAGAAATTGCCGCATTTTATGATTATGAAATTTGGCAAATGGATGTCAAAACTGCATTCATTAATGGACTTCTTAAAGAAGAGTTGTATATGATGCCACCAGAAGCTTTTGTTGATCCAAAAGGTGCTAACAAAGTGTGCAAGCACCAATGATCCATTTATGGACTGGTGCAAGCCTCTCGGAGTTGGAATATACACTTTGATAATGTGATCAAAGCATATGGTTTTGTACATACTTTTGGAGAAGCCTGTATTTACAAGAAAGTGAGTGGGAGCTCTGTAGCATTTCTAATATTATATGTGGATGACATATTGTTGATTGGAAATAATACATAATTACTGGATAGCATAAAATGATACTTGAGTAAGAATTTTTCAATGAAAGACCTCGGTGAAGCTGCTTATATATTGTGCATCAAGATCTATAGAGATAGATCAAGACGCTCAATTCGACTTTCACAAAGCACATACCTTGATAAAGTTTTGAAGAAGTTCAAAATGGATCAGTCAAAGAAAGGGTTCTTGCCTATGTTTCAAGGTGTGAAGTTGAGTCAGACTCAATGCCCGACCACTGCAGAAGATTAGAGAGAAAATGAAAGTCATTTCATATGCCTCAGCCATAGGTTCTATCATGTATGCAATGTTGTGTACCAGACCTGATGTGTGCCTTGCTATAAGTTTAGCAGGGAGGTACCAAAGTAATCTAGGAGTGGATCACTTGATAACGGTCAAGAACATCCTAAAGTACCTAAAAATGACTAAGGATATGTTTCTTGTTTATGGAGGTGACAAAGAGCTTGTCGTAAATGGTTACATCGATGCAAGCTTTGACACTGATCTGGATGACTCTAAGTCACAAACCGGATACATATTTATATTGAATGGTGGAGCTGTCAGTTGGTGCAGTTCCAAGCAGAGCGTCGTGGCGGGATCTACGTGTGAAGCGGAGTACATAGCTGCTTCAGAAGCAGCAAATGAAGGAGTCTAGATGAAGGAGTTTATATCCGATCTAGGTGTAATACCTAGTGCATCGGGTCCAACGAAAAATCTTTTGTGACAACACTGGAGCAATTGCCTTGGCAAAGGAATCTAGATTTTACAAAAGAAACAAACATATCAAGAGACGCTTCAATTCCATCCGTGATCAAGTCAAGGAGGGAGACATAGAGATTTGCATGATACGTACGTATCTAAATGTTGCAGACCCGTTGACTAAGAATCTTCCACGAGAAAAACTTGATCAGCACCAAGACTCCATGGGTGTTATAATCATTACTATGTAATCCATATTATTGACTCTAGTGCAAGTGGGAGACTGAAGGAAATATGCCCTAGAGGCAATAATAAAGTTGTTATTTATATTTCCTTATATCATGATAAATATTTATTATTCATAGTAGAATTGTATTAACCGGAAACTTAGTACATGTGTGAACACATAGACAAAATAAAGTGTCCCCAGTATGCCTCTACTTGACTAGCTCGTTAATCAAAGATGGTTATGTTTCCTGACCATAGAGATGTGTTGTCATTTGATGAACGTGATCGCATCATTAGAGAATGATGTGATGGACAAGACCCATCCATTTGCTTAACATAATGATTGTTAAGTTTTATTGCTACTGCTCTCTTCATGACTTATACATGTTCCTCTAACTATGAGATTATGCAATTCCCAAATATCGGAGGAACACCTTGTGTGCTATCAAACATCACAACGTAACTGGGTGATTACAAAGATGCTCTATAGGTGTCTCCGGAGGTGTTTGTTGGGTTGGCATAGACCGAGAATAGGATTTATCACTCTGTGTATCTCTGGGCCCTCTCGTTAATGCTCATCACTATAAGCTTTGCACGCAATGTGACTAATGAGTTAGTTGCAGGATGAAGCATTATAGAACGAGTAAAGAGACTTGCCAGTAATGAGATTGAACTAGGTATGATGATACCGACAATCGAATCTCGGGCAAGTAACATACTGATGACAAAGGGAACAAAGTATGTTGTTATGCGATTTGACCGATAAAGATCTTTGTAGAATATGTAGGATCCAATATGAGCATCTAGCTTCTGCTATTGGTTATTGGTCGGAGATGTGTCTCGATCATGTCTACATAGTTCTTGAACCCATAGCATCCGCACGCTTAACGTTCGATGATGATTTGTATTATGAGTTATGTACTTTTAGTGACCGAAGTTTGTTCGGAGTCCCGGATGAGATCACGGACATGGCGAGGAGTCTCGAAATGGTCGAGACATAAAGAATGATATATTGGACGATGTTATTCGGACACTGGAAGGGTTCCGAGATGTACCAGGTAAAAACGGTGTGCCGGAGGAGTTACCGGAACCCCCCCCCCCCCATGGGGAGTCCGAATAGGACTAGGGGAGGGGGATCGGCCCCCTTTCCCTCTCCCTCTCCCTTCCTTCTTCCCCCTTCCACCAAAGAGAATCCTACTAGTCTTGGAGTCCTAGTAGGACTCCTCTCTCTTGGCGTGCCGTACAGGGGCCGGCCGACCTCCCCCTTTCCTCCTTTATATATGTGGGCAGGGGCACCCCAAAGGCACATCAATTGTTCTCTTTGCCATGTGCGGTGCCCCCCTCCATAGTTTACCCCTCTAGTCATAGCGTCGTAGTGCTTAGGTGAAGCCCTGCGCGGATCAATCATCAACATCGTCATCACACTGTCGTGCTGACGGAACTCTCCCTCGACCTTCTACTGGATCAAGAGTTCGAGGGACGTCATCAAGCAGAACGTGTGCTGAACACGGAGGTGTTGTACATTCGGTACTTGGATCGGTTGGATCATGAAGACGTTCGACCGTGTTAACTAAACGCTTCTGCTTTCGATCTACGAGGGTACGTGGACACACTCTCCCCCTGTTGTTGCTATGCATCTCCTACATAGATCTTGCGTGATCGTAGGATTTTTTTTGAAATTGCATGCTACGTTCCCCAACAATATTGTCTATGATATCACATCACAATTTGAACTACATTTCTGCATGTGCCTTAATGTCTCACTTGTATGAAAATTGTTTGCAAAAGAACAATCATTCTCAAGGGACCACAGAATCTGCAACTATACTGCACACTTCATTGCTCTTGTGAGTACCTCTTGCCATGTATGACCATACTTACTTTCATAGCTGGTCGATTATGTAGCATCACTGCACATGTTAGCCTCTTTATCGTCCATTTGGTGGACGTTACAAGATCCGTATCCACTCTTACATAAATTTAGAATCAACCCAATGCTTTTGAAGAGGTTTAGCTCTGCAGTCCTCTTGTAAGGACTGAACGTCGTCTATCACTGTGCTTACATTAACAGCTACCCCCTCTGTCCCATAATGTAAGAATGTTTTGTACAGTACACCAGTGTTCAAAACACTCTTATATTATGGGAAGAGGGATTGGTTCATTGTGTAGCATTCTGCATCTTATCTCCCTCGCCCACCATTTACTAAAAAATATTAGATCTATATTTAATCTTACCAAAAAGTTGAATACATAGACAATGACACTGCAGAAGTGTAGCCCATTGCTCTTGTCAGTACATTTTGTCCTTTAACGCTTGTACTTCCAGGGATTGGTACTTGATTATGTAGCATTAATCGTCATCTTATCTTCATTATCCTCTGCCCCTTCCAGTATTATCATATGTATAATTACTCTCTACAAAATGTAGAGTACAAGCAATTCTTATGAAGAAGATTCTGTGCTGAAATTCTTGAGTTATCCTTCCCTTCACATGGAGAAGGGTATTATAAAGCCGGTGTTAACTGTTAATGTAAGTCAGTCCTTCTGAAGCCTTTATCCTAAACAGCTGTTCAATTTTCTCATACCCCCTATCATTAACTACAGTTTAGTTTGTAGTTTCTGTCAAAATGCATGTTCGCAACAACCATAAGTTCCAAGTTTTACTTGTAAAACCAAATTCATTATTCATACCATGCACATTACTCAATACTCCCTATATGTATGCTTGTTTTTGTGGATCTATATTCTAGTGTGTGGTGAAGCAGCCCACGTTTGCACCTTGTCATCTTCTGTTTTATCTTACTGATGTGGCTGATGATATGAACAACATGCCATGCACATTAAGCAAAATAGAAACAATGATTTTATTTTCCCTTCATCTATGCTTGTTTTGTTGACATGGTAATCCAGTAGTGTGGTGAAGCTCCCCGCATTATGAACAATGCCAAATTATGCTGTTGATATTTTGAACTTACTCTTTATTTTCTAATTTAAAATTGGATGGAATTGACAGCACAGTTATCATGTTTGTTTATACACGTGCAAAACATGTCATCTCTCTGCTTGTTTCAGGGTGATATGCCCGATGGCATGCACAAGTCAACTGAAGGCTATGAGATAAACCCAACATATATTGCAGCAAAGAAGGCAAAACATCTTGAAGACAGCGAGACAACCCCAAAGTCTTTTCTTGATGCAGTGTTCAAGTTACTTGAGATTAGTAGTCAGACAAGCTCATAGAATTCGCTGTCTGAATCAGTTCGACTTCTTTAGTCCCAAGTTCTAGTAGAAAGGCATTCTGCAACTCAACTTCGACTTGATGTCCTATTTCTAACAAATATTGCAGAGAACACCAATAAGAACCTCATTGCTAAACAACTACACCTGTAAGCTATGACCGGCATGCTAGGACGGTCTCATAGCCTTGCTTAGCAGCTTGCGCAGCAGTTCTCGCGCAAGGCTAACCTTTCTTGAACTATCTTGGAAGTGGTCTTGGTTCAGTATTATTTTGTTACGCTACAATGGCGCCCAGTTTTTGTAATCTGCTTCTTCGTTGCACTTTATGATCACTGGTGGCGAACTTCGATGCCTAGTGGACGTAATATACCAAAAATCCTTTATTGTATAGTGTAGGTTTATTCTAAGTTACTACGATGTAATTTCTTTATTATATAGAGTAGGTTTGTTCTTTATTCCTACTAGTTACTGCCATCATTTGCTATCTGAAAAACAGAGAAAATCTGATGTAGTCGACCGGGACAAAACATTCGCCTCTAATGGGCCTGTTTTTTTGCGGGCCACAATTGGGCCGGCCAGCAACTTTCTTGGGCCTGAAAGGCCATTGGGGCCTTCACACTTTGTGCCAGGCCGACAACTTACATGGGCCTATATTCGGCCCAAAGTTTAGTTGGGCCTTTAGTGGACCCAGCGCTTAGTTGGGCCCATGTAGCTTTGGGCCATTAACAGGCTGAATATTCTACTGGCCTGTCACGACCCAGAAGAAACCATGGGCCTTTAGCAGGCCAAAATGCATGTTGGGCCTCAATTTTCACTAGTCGTCGACGGGCCTTCAACAGGCTGAAATGTAGACCGGGCCTTTTTTTGGCCCAGTTGTATGACGGGCCATTACCAAGCCGAAACATATCTCGGGCCTTAGTTGGCCCACTGATATCAAGGGCCTTCAAGAGGACGAAAGCATAGTAGAGGCATCAACGGGCCGAATTATACAACAGGCCTTTAACAGGCCCAAATTCACGTTGGGCTGAACTAATGCCACCTTTATCATGGGCCGTTAGAGGGTTGGATATCACGTCGGACCATATATGGACCATGGGCATCATGGGCCATTCCCAGGCCGAAAAACACACCGGGCTGAAATGGGCTCATGTCTACATCGGGCCTCTAATAGGCGGAAATGTCACTGGGATGTAATTGGGCCCAAATATTTGGCGAACAATTAACGGGCCAGATCTGGCTTCGGGCCATAAATGGGCCATGTTTAAACAGGCCATTATTGGGCTGGCCCACTAGTACCTGAGTAAATACTATGGGCCATTGACTGGGCCGGCCTTTTTAACCTATATGGGCCTCTGTCGGGCCCTTCCATGTGTCGACGTATCATAGGCATGTCTCCTCCATTGGACGGACGACATCTGGCCCACCCAGGAGCCGACACGTGTTTCCTCCAGCCAATGATGATTTTACACGTGGAAAATCCCCATTGGTCCGGGCTATTAACGGGTTATCGACTCCAAAACGTAACCCGATAGCTTAACAGCGATCCGTTACGGTGGATGCCACGTGTCGGTTACCTTTGACGAAAGCACTTCCGTGACGCGCCGTTTATCTACATGGAAGTGGACACTTCCATGATGATAATTTTGGTATTGTCATGGAACACTTCTACGACAGCATGGGTATAGCTATCTTGATGCTGTCATAAAATCGTCATGGATGTACATGCATGACAAAAACATGACCTACTGTGACAAACACGTATCATCATGGAAGTGTATTTTTTTTGTAGGGAATAGTGAAGTTTGGTTTGAAATTTTTGAAAAGGAAGAATAGGGTAGAAGTGAATTGATGAATGATTCACCAAGTTAGGAGATGACTGGGTTGATGAAACTTAACAGGGTTGATAAGTGACACAAAAGAAGGCTCTCTGAATTTTGGATTTTTTAAAAATAAAATCCCCTCTATAGAATTTCAAACCCTAGAAATGGCAAAAACTGAATTTTGTAGATCTATTCAAATTATTAGTCATGACCATGGGTTGATACTCTCATATATGGGGAATATATATCTTCCGAGTCTCTCTAAATTTTCTTAGTTATTTTATAAAACAGAAAAGTATTTATAAACTATTAAATACCATTTCTGGACTTAACAAAGGGTTGTAAAATTAAATACTACTCTCTTCGATCCAAAGTAAGTGTCGCAACTTCAAAACTATGACATTTATTTTGGATCAGAGGGAATATTATACTTTTCAAAATAGTTTTTTTGTGGTTTTGGAAGTCTTATAACTAATAGGATCTAAACATATTTTTTGCAATCTTTATTTAGCCTAAATCAATTACTTCCGGGTCAAGCCTCACTTTAGGGGTTTTTGGAAACCTAAACAAAAAAATGGCCAGTATATTTTGCAATAGAAATATTTTTATGACCTATACCCATGGTATGATCAGTGTGAGAAGTTTGGGATAGAGCACTGTAGTAGAATAGCTATAGGATTTTACTTGAAGTTAGAGCACTTCAAACAAGCAAAAAATCCAAATAAAAGATAATGCAAATTTTAAATAGCTCAGGGTTCAAAGTGATCTTAAATAACTTAGTTTAAGAGAGAAAAACACAGGGTGTTACAAACCATTAGTGAAGCTATGGATCTTGGTCCATTCTTCTTCCTATTTATTACAACCTTGATCAATGCTCTCTGTAGGCTCAAAAGTATGTCTAGAGGGGGTGATTATACTACTTGACCAAATAAAACCTAACCTTTTCCGAATTTTAGTTGTAGGCAGATTTTAGCAATTATGACAAGTCAAGCAACACCCTACACATGCAATTCTAAGAGTATAGCAGCAGAAAGTAAGACATTGCACATGTAAGTAAAGGGAAGGGTTTGGAGAAAGAAAACGCAATGGGGACACGATGATTTTTGGCGTGGGTCTGATAGGTGGTGCTATCGTAGATCCATGTTGATGGAGACTTGAACCCATGAAGGGTAACGGCTGCGCGAGGCCACGGAGGGCTCCAACCATGAAGGGTCCATGAAGAAGCAACCTTGTCTATCCCACCATGGCCATCCGCCACGAAGGACTTGCCTCACTCGGGTTGATCTTCACGAAGTAGGCGATCTCCTTGTCCTTAAAAACTTCTTGGTTCAAATCCACATCATGCCGGAGGCTCCCAAGCAACACCTAACCAATCTAGGAGATTCCACTCTTCAAAAGGTAATAGACGGTGTGTTGATGATGAACTCCTTGCTCTTGTGCTTCAAATGATAGTCTCCCCAACACTCAACTCTCTCTCTCTCTCATAGATTTGGCTATGTTGGAAGAAGGATTTGAGTGGAAAGTAACTTGCGAAAGGCTAGAAATTAAGGTTCAAATGGTAGGAATGGAATCTCTTGATCTCAACACTTGAGTAGATGGTCCTCTCTCAAAAAATGAGTAGTGGAAGTGTAGGCACGTTATGATGGCTCTCTTACTGAGTAAGAGGGGTGGAGGGGGTATAAATAGCCTCCACAAAAAATCCAACTGTTACACACTTTTGGCCCAACTTGGTGGCACCAATCAGAAATCTCGGTGGCACCAACCTGTGCAAAAGATATGAATGTTAGGAATCTCGGTGGGACTGACTAGAATGACTCGGATGAACCGATGTGCAATGGTTAGGGCAAGCGCATTTAGGTGGAACCGATTGCATCAACTCGGTAAGACCAAAGTGAAGCAATAAGGCAACAAAAAGGTTGGCACACTGTCTCGATGGGACCGATTGCAAATCTCAGTGGAACCGAAATTATTGCAACTGGTAACAGAAGGTTGGGCAGGCAAAACGGATGGGACCGAGAACCATATCGGTGATCCAATTTGTTAGGGTTTGGGAGTGGCTATATCCAGATAAACTCGGTGGCTCCGGATAGGAAAATGTCAGTGGGGCCGAGTTGGAATGTAGGGTTTGGACTGATTTTCATAGAGAAAGTGGATGAGGGTTTTGGAGCAATATCACTAAGCACTTGAGCAAATAGAATGTGATCTTGGATCACTTAACTAGAAAAGTAGAGTCTTGAGCTTTTGCCAATCCATGTCCTTAGCATTTTGAGGGGTCCACAATCACTAGTCCTTGCCATGCCAATCAATGGACATCCTGAAATATTTACCTTGAATGGACATTAATTAAATGAGATATAAGTTGTTCTGAATTACCAAAACCACCCGGGGATTAGTTGCAGTTTCAATCTCCCCCATTTTTGTAATTGATGACAACATATAGACTTTGACAAATGATTAAACGAATGAAATACATCGTTGCTTTGAGAAGTATGTGATAAGCAAGAGCTCCCCCTGAATTTGTGCATTATTATAAATTTGTGTCTGAATGCAAATGCACAATCTATTAGGATCATGGGGTCACTCTTCCATGTGACATACAACTTGGTGGAGTGCACAAAATGATATGAATGGAATAGTAAGCACTGTTCACAAAAAACACAAGTGAGTGATCATACGAGGATAATGATAAGGATAAGCATTAAGCATCACATGAGTCATAGTATGATCAATCACACACATAGTATCTCACAAGCATAACAAACCAAAGTATCACAAATCAAATAGTAGCAAAACACTCGAGAAAAACAATGAGCAAAAGCAAGACACTCTATTGCGAAGCCTAATGATGTATAAGTACCAAAAAGTTTGAATAAGTATAACACTATATGTCACTCTAGGCATGATCCCCGGCAGATCCTGATGGTGATCTCTGGCTGGCAGCTCCGGTGTGCGTAGATGGTGTGGAGAGAAGTGTATCTGCGAAGGCTTCAACGGATGTCTGCGGGGCTGGTGGAGTAGAAACTGGAGGTGGCACTATAGAAGCAGCAGCAGGTGCAGAGATTGTAGCTCTTGGATCAGCATTAGGCACTGCAGCAGACCTGGGTGCCCTAGGCACTGTCTGGAACCTACCAGTTGTTAGTCTGTCAGCTCCGTTGTCCTCTGCAACAACTCGAGCAACATCAACATCATCCTTCGGCTTTGTCACAACTGACTGAACCTCTGTGATCTTTACAACAAGATCATATATCTTAACTTCGACTACCCGCTCTAAGCTTTCCTGGTTCTTGGTTAGGTTGGCCAGACTTCGCTCAATCCTCAAGGTTGCTTCTAGCAGATAAGTCATCTGGTCATTCTTCGTCTTGAGGTTGGCAATGGTAGCATTTGGAGTAGATGCTTCTTGAGTTGCTTTAGCTACAACAGCTGTCTGAATGGAAACAAAGGGAGATGCTCGCGATCAAGAAGATATGTGCTTGTGCCAACTTTGGAGTTTATGAGAAACTGAATGTGTGGAGCAAAACCACATGATCTCTTCTTGTCAGATGCGGTTGTCTTGATAGTTTCAACAGCTGAGGTGCATTGATGTCTACTATGCAACCTTTCTTCTTGTGGACTCATGTTGGGCCTCCAAGCGCAGATTTTTGTAGAATAGTAGCAATTTTCCCTCAAGTCAATGACCTAACATTTATCAATCTGTGGGAGGCATAGGATGAAGATGATCTCTCTCAAACAACCCTGCAACCAAATAACAAAGAGTCTCTTATGTCCCCAACACACCCAATACAATGGTAAATTGTATAGGTGCACTAGTTCGGTGAAGAGATGGTGATATGATGTCTACTACACAACCTTCTTCTTGTAGACGTTGTTGGGCCTGCAAGTGCACAGGTTTGTAGGACAGTAGCAAATTTCCCTCAAGTGGATGACCTAAGGTTTATCAATCCGTGGGAGGCGTAGGATGAAGATGGTCTCTCTCAAACAACCCTGCAACCAAATAACAAAGAGTCTCTTGTGTCCCCAACACACCCAATACAATGGTAAATTGTATAGGTGCACTGGTTCGGCGAAGAGATGGTGATACAAGTGCAATATGGATGGTAGATATAGGTTTTTGTAATCTGAAAATATAAAAACAGCAAGGTAACTAATGATAAAAGTGAGCGTAAACGGTATTGCAATGGTAGGAAACAAGGCATAGGGTTCATACTTTCACTAGTGCAAGTTCTCTCAACAATAATAACATAGATAGATCATATAACAATCCCTCAACATGCAACAAAGAGTCACTCCAAAGCCACTAATAGCGGAGAACAAACGAAGAGATTATGGTAGGGTATGAAACCACCTGAAACTTATTCTTTTGGATCGATCTATTCAAGAGTTCGTACTAGAATAACACCTTAAGACACAAATCAACCAAAACCCTAATGTCACCTAGATACTCCAATGTCATCTCAAGTATCCGTGGGCATGATTATACGATATGCATCACACAATCTCAGATTCATCTATTCAACCAACACAAAGTACTTCAAAGAGTGCCCCAAAGTTTCTACCGAAGAGTCAAGACAAAAACGTGTGCCAACCCCTATGCAAAGGTTCATGGGCAGAACCCGCAAGTTGATCACCAAAACATACATCAAGTGGGTCATGTGATATCCCATTGTCACCACAGATAAGCACGGCAAGACATACATCAAGTGTTCTCAAATCCTTAAAGACTCAATCTGATAAGATAACTTCGAAGGGAAAACTCAATTCATCACAAAGAGAGTAGAGAGGGAGAAACATCATAAGATCCAACTATAATAGCAAAGCTCTCGATACATCAAGATCGTGCCATAGAGAGAACACGAGAGAGAGAGAGAGAGAGATCAAACACATAGCTACTGGTACATACCCTCAGCCCCGAGGGTGAACTACTCCCTCCTTGTCATGGAGAGCGCTGGGATGATGAAGATGGCCACCGGTGAGGGATCCCCCTCCGGCAGGGCGCCGGAACGGGCTCCCGAGAGGTTTTTGGTGGCTACAGAGGCTTGCGGCGGCGGAACTCCCGATCTATCTTTGTATTTGATGGTTTTAGGGTATATGGGAATATATAGGCGAAAGAAGTCGGTCGGGGGAGCCTCGAGGGGCCCACGTGACAGGGGGCGCGCCCAGGGGGGTGGGCGCACCCTCCTATCTCCTGGCCTCCTCGAACCTTCCCTGGCTTGTACTCCAAGTCTCCCGGATCACATCCTTTCCAAAAATTATGCTCCCGAAGATTTCATTCCGTTTGGACTCCGTTTGATATTCCTTTTCGTCGAAATACTGAAATAGGCAATAAAACAGCAATATGGGCTGGGCCTCCGGTTAGTAGGTTAGTCCCAAAAGTAATATAAAAGTGTATAATAAAGCATGTAATCATTCAAAACAGATAATAAAATAGCATGAATGCTTCATAAATTATAGATACGTTGAAGACGTATCAGCATCCCCAAGCTTAATTCCTACTCGTCCTCGAGTAGGTAAATGATAAAGAAGAATTAATGAAGTGTGAATGCTAGAAGGTGCACAAGTTTGATCAATGATAATTTCAATCACCTTTTCTAGCATGATTATATGTCATAACAGTAGTTCATCTCATAAAACTTCTCACGATCAAGTAACAAGCAATTCACATGTTAAAGCATAGACCATAAACTTAATTGAAAACTAGCAAACTATGTTCTCAGTCATCAAACAATTGCAATTCATCTTATTTTCAGGAAGGGTCTATGTCATAGCTTTGATTTAGCAAACTTCACATACTCAACTATCATATAGTCTTCCACAATTGCTAACACTCACGCAATACTAATGGTAATGGAGTTTTAATCGGACACTGAGAAAGATAGGGGCTTATAGTGTTGCCTCCCAACGTATTCACCTTTGGGTGATGTCAACAATAATAGTTCATGCTAACTTACATCCAATTGGATATATATATCAGGATATTTCCAATACAAGGTGCTTGCCAAAGGATAAAATGAAAAAGGGATAGGTGAAGATCACCTTGACTCTTGCATAAAGTAAAAGACATAAAGTAAAAGATAAGCTCTTCACATAGGGAAGCAGGGATTTGCAGGGGTGTGAGAGCTCGATTTTGAAATAGAGGTAAATAATTTTTAGAGGTATGATCTCATTGTCAACATAACAACCAAGAGTTCCCAATATCTTCCATACTACATACATTATAGGCGGTTCCCAAACAGAATGGTAAAAGTTTTTACTCCCCCTCCACCAACAATCATCAATCCATGGCTTGCCCGAAACAACGGGTGCCTCCAACTAACATCAAACCTGGGGGAGTTTTGTTTGCAATTATTTTTGATTTGATTTTGATATTTTGATCATGGGACTAGGCATCCCGATTACCAGCCATTTTTCTCATGAATGATGAGCGGAGTCCGCTCATCTTGAGAATAACCCACCTAGCATGGAAGATACTGACAGCCCTTAGTCGCTACATGAGCGATTCGGGCATACAAAACAGATTATTATTTGAAGGTTTAGAGTTTGGCACATGCAAATTTACTTGGAACATCAGGTAAATACCGCATATAGGTAGGTATGGTGGACACTCATGGCAAAAACTGGGTTTAAGGATATTTGGAAGCACAAGTAGTATCTCTACTTGGTGCAAGGAATTTGGCTAGCATGAGGGGGAAAGGCAAGCTCAACATGTTTGAATGATCCATGACAGTATACTTTAACAGAGATGTGAGAAAACATAACCCATTACGTTGTCTTCCTTGTCCAACATCAACTCTTTAGCATGTCATACTTAATGAGTGCTCACAATTATAAAATATGTCTAAGATAGTATATTTATATGTGAAATATCTCTTCCTTCAATATTCTTTCATGAGTTGTTCAAATGACCAATACAATGCTTGCTAACCTTCAATAAATTTACAACCTCTACTTCTTAGATGTGAAGTCATTACTCCCCATGGGATACACAAATGAAACATATAAAATTTCTGATTTATGACATTCAACTCATTCAACCATTTACTCATAGGATATAAGTGAAGCACACGAGTAAATGACAAACTACTCCAAAAAGATATAAGTGAAGATCAGTGAGTAGCTAAATAATTATGTAACTATGTGAGGACTCTCTCTCATTTAACAATTTTAGATCTTAAGTACTTTATTCAAGCAGCAAGCAAACCAAGATAAAATGACATTGCAAGGATAGCACAACTCATGTGAAGAAGCAAAAACTTAGGTTCAACCAATACTAACCGATAGTTGTTGAAGAAGAAAGGTGGGATGCCTACGGGGCATCCCCAAGCTTAAACTTTTGTGTCTCCCTAATTCCTCTCATATCATGGTTTCTCTTTTTAACAAAAGCTTCATCCACACCAAACTCAACAAGAACTCGTGAGATAGGTCAGTATAAACCAATGCAAAACCTTATCATTTTCTACTTTAACAAATCACTAAAATTATTATTCAACATTGCATACTAAATGCCTCTGCATATTTAATACTCCTATCTTCAAATAGAATCATTAAATAAGCAAACATATGCAAACAATGCAAACATAACAGCAATCTGCCAAAATAGTACAGTCTGTAAAGAATGCAAGAGTATCAATACTTCCCTAACTCCAAAAATTATTAGAAAAATACTAATCTGTAGAAGATTTATCATAGCTCAATATTCAAAAAGCTTCAACACTATACCATTCTCTTACTTTTCTAGGGAATTTTTGCAACAGCGGTAAACTTTCTGTTTTTAAACAGCAACATGTATACTAGCAAAATAAGCATGGTAAAGGCTATCCATGACATTTTTATTGAAAATATAGATGCAAAACATTATTCTAAATAACAGAAAGCAAATACTAACAAAATAAAATGATGCTCCAAGCAAAACACATATCATGTGGTGAATAAAAATATAGCTCCAAGTAAAGTTACCGATGAACGAAGATGAAAGAGGGGATGCCATCCGGGGCATCCCCAAGCTTAGGCTGTTGGTCGTCCTTGAATATTACCTTGGGGTTCCTTGGGCATCCCCAATCTTAGGCTCTTCCCGTTCCTTATTCCATAGTCCATCAAATCTTTACCCAAAACTTGAAAACTTCACAACACAAAACTCAACAGAAAACTCGTAAGCTCCGTTAGTACAAGAAAATAAAACCACCACTTAGATACTATAGTGAACTCATTCTAAATTCATATTGGTGTAATATATACTGTATTCCAACTTCTCTATGGTTCATACCCTCCGATACTACTCATAGATTCATCAAAATAAGCAAACAACACATAGAAAGCAGAAACTGTCAAAAACAGAACAGTCTGTAGTAATATGTGTCAAACATATACGTATGGAACTCCAAAAATCCTACCAAATTAGGAAGTACTAAAAAATTCTTGTACCAATCCAGAGCAAAAAGAATCAGATCATGAGCACGTTTCTGTGAATTAACAAAACTAATTTACTGGGTGCAAAAGTTTCTGATTTTCAGCAGGAACAACACAACTATCACCATAAGCTATCCTAAAGGTCTTACTTGGCACTTTATTGAAACAAAAGCTATAAAACATGATTAATACAGTAGCATAATCATGTGAACACACAAACACAGTAAGTATAAATATTGGGTTGTCTCCCAACAAGCGCTTTTCTTTAATGCCTTTCTAGCTAGGCATGATGATGACAATGATGCTCACATAAAAGATAAGAATTGAAACATAACGGGAGCATCATGAAGCATATGACTAGCACATTTAAGCCTAACCCACTTCCTATGCATAGGGATTTTGTGAGCAAACAACTTATTAGAACAATAATCAACTAGCATAGGAAGGTAAAACAAGCATAACTTCAAGATTTTAAGCACATAGAGAGGAAACTTGATATTATTGCAATTCCTACAAGCATATGTTCCTCCCTCATAATAATTTTCAGTAGCATCATGAATGAATTCAACAATATAACCAGCACCTAAAGCATTCTTTTCATGATCTACAAGCATAGAAAATTTACTACTCTCCACATAAGCAAAATCCTTCTCATTCGGAATAGTGGGAGTATCATAAGAGACTTGAATACTATAAATTGTTTCCACATTAAAAGAGTAATGTTCAGAAAAAGGGTAATCATAATCATGACAAGTTTTATAAATATAATCATCACTACTTTTTATAGCATAAGTTTCATCACAATAATCATCATAAGTAGCAACTTCGTTCTCATCATAATCTATTGAAACCTCTCCCAATATAGTGGAATCATCACTAAATAAAGTTGACACTCTTCCAAATCCACTTTCGTATTCATCACAATAAGATTCAACATTCTCCAAAATAGTGGGATCACTACTTCCTAAAGTTGACACTCTTCCAAACCCACTTTCATCAACATAATCATCATAGGTAAGAGGCATGCTATCATCATAATAACTTTGCCTATCAAAACTTGGGAGGCTAAAAATATCATATTCATTAAACATAACATCCCCAAGCTTGGGACAACATTAATTTCAGCAAATATATTCTCAAATATTTCATCCTCATCAAACATAGATTCCCCAAGCTTGGGCCTTTTCATATCATAAGCATAATCACTCTCGTCATTAATAGTATGGATAGCACCAATAGTATAGCAATTATCATCACAATGAGTAGTAGGAGCAACATCATTTGGGAGGGATACCTTTTTACCTTTGTTGCTCCTTCTTTTCCTTTTCTTCTTTACATTACGTGTGGGTTCAACCTTCTTGTTTGAGCTCCTTATTGATGAGATTGGTTGAATAGAAAGCTCATCCTCGTTACCTAATTCATCATAAGAAATAATAGGAGGAGATAGGGAAGTCTCTTCCCTTTCATTAGTATTCTCATCATATTCTATTTGCTTTCTTTTCTTTAAGTAATTGACAATATAAGGATTTTCAATGCAATTCACCGCACAAAACATATAAATCGACTCTAGATCAAAATCAAGAAGGTTATAACGGGCAAATTCTAGAAGAAATTTAGTTAAACGTTTCATTTCTTCATAACCCATAAGTAAACTAAGTTCATTATAATGTGCAAGGGAAATCAAATCATCACAATTTTTGGACATGATTCAATCATGAAACAACTTGCATCGAAGATGTAAATGACCACTTTCATTGCAAAGTTCACAAGTACGACCAAGGAAATACAATTCTTCAGCACTCTTATCTAGCCTTTCTTGTAAGAATTTAGTTTCTACATGCTTATGCCTCTTGCAATATCTATCTCCTCTATTTGGTGTATCTATGCAAACCCAATGCTCTCCAGAAAAATCGACATGCTTATAAGAGACATTTTCATCATAACTAGTGCAATCATCATTAGTACTATGGATATTCAAAGAGTTCATACTAACAACATTGCAATCATGCTCATCATTCAAAGATTTAGTAGCAACTATTCTATAGATTTATTCTTCTAGCACTTGAGCACAATTTTCCTTTTCATCATACTCATGAAAGATATTAAAAAGATGAAGCGTATGAGGCAAACTCAATTCCATTTTTTTGTAGTTTTCTTGATAAAACAAGAAATAAAAAGATTCGATTGCAAGATCTAAAGATATACCTTCAAGCACTCACCTCCCCGGCAACGGCGCCAGAAAAGAGCTTGATGTCTACTACACAATCTTCTTCTTGTAGACGTTGTTGGGCCTGCAAGTGCACATGTTTGTAGGACAGTAGCAAATTTCCCTCAAGTGGATGACCTAAGGTTTATCAATCCGTGGGAGACGTAGGATGAAGATGGTCTCTCTCAAACGAGCCTGCAACCAAATAACAAAGAGTCACTTGTGTCCCAAACACACCCAATACAATGGTAAATTGTATAGGTGCACTAGTTCGGCGAAGAGATGGTGATACAAGTGCAATATGGATGGTAGATATAGGTTTTTTTAATCTGAAAATATAAAAACAGCAAGGTAACTAATGATAAAAGTGAGCGTAAACGGTATTGCAATGGTAGGAAACAAGGCATAGGGTTCATACTTTCACTAGTGCAAGTTCTCTCAACAATAATAACATAGATAGATCATATAACAATCCCTCAACATGCAACAAAGAGTCACTCCAAAGCCACTAATAGTGTAGAACAAATGAAGAGATTATGGTAGGGTACGAAACCACCTCAAAGTTATTCTTTCGGATCGATCTATTCAAGAGTTCATACTAGAATAACACATTAAGACACAAATCAACCAAAACCCTAATGTCACCTAGATACTCCATTGTCACCTCAACTATCCGTGGGCATGATTATATGATATGCATCACACAATCTCAGATTCATCTATTCAACCAACACAAAGTACTGAGTGCCCCAAAGTTTCTACCGGAGAGTCAAGACGGAAACGTGTGTCAATCCCTATGCAAAGATTCATGGGCGGAATCCGCAAGTTGATCACCAAAACATACATCAAGTGGATCACGTGATATCCCATTGTCACCACAGATAAGCACGACAAGACATACATCAAGTGTTCTCAAATCCTTAAAGACTCAATCCGATAAGATAACTTCAAAGGGAAAACTCAATTCATCACACGAGAGTAGAGGGGGAGAAACATCATAAGATCCAACTATATTAGCAAAGCTCGCGATACATCAAGATCGCGCCATAGAGAGAACACGAGCGAGAGAGATCAAAAACATAGCTACTGGTACATACCCTCAACCCCGAGGGTGAACTACTCCCTCCTCGTCATGGAGAGCACCGGGATGATGAAGATGGCCACCGGTGAGAGATCCCCCTCCGGCAGGGTGCCGAAACAGGCTCCCGAGAGGGTTTTTGGTGGCTACAGAGGCTTGCGGCGGCGGAACTCCCAATCTATCATCGTATTCGATGGTTTTAGGGTATATGGGAATATATAGGCGAAAGAAGGCGGTCGGGGGAGCCTCAAGGGGCCCACGAGATAGGGGGGCGCGCCCAGGGGGTGGGCGCGCCCTCCTTCTCCTGGCCTCCTCGAACCTTCCCTGGCTTGTACTTCAAGTCTCCCGAATCATATCCTTTCCAAAAATTACGCTCCCGAAGGTTTCATTCTGTTTGGACTCCGTTTGATATTCCTTTTCTTCGAAATACTGAAACAGGTAATAAAACAGCAATATGGGTTGGGCCCCCGGTTAGTAGGTTAGTCCCAAAAGTAATATAAAAGTGTATAATAAAGCCCGTAATCATTCAAAACAAATAATAAAATAGCATGAATGCTTCATAAATTATAGATACACTAGAGATGTATCATGATACAAGTGTAATATGGATAGTAGATATAGGTTTCTGTAATCTAAAATTATAAAAACAGTAAGGTGGCATGTAGAAAAAGTGAGCAAAACGGTATTGCAATGCTTGAAAATAAGGCCTAGGGTTCATACTTTCACTAGTGCAAATTCTCTCAACAATGATAACATATTTCGATCATATAACAATCCCTCAACGTGCAACAAAGAATCACTCTAAAGTTTCTATCGGAGAACATAGGACAAAAACATGCATCAACCCCTATGCATAGATTACCCCAATGTCACCTCGGGAATCTGCGAGTTGAGTGCCAAAACATACATCAAGTGAATCAATAGAACATCCCATTGTCACCACAGATATCCCATCGCAAGACATACATCAAATGTTCTCAAATCCAATACTCAATCCAACATAACGAAAACTCAAAGAGCAAGACTCAATTCATCACAAGAAGGTAGAGGGGGAAGAACACCATAAGATCCAACTATACTAACAAAGCTCGTGGTAGATCAAGATCGTAACATATCAAGAACACGAGAGAGAGAGATCAAACACATAGCTACTAGTACATACCCTCAGCCCCGAGGGTAAAGTACTCCCCTCCTCATCATGGTGGTCACCGGGATGATGGAGATGGCCTCCGGTGATGGTTTCCCCCTCCGGCAGGGTGCCAGAATGGGCTCTCGATTGGTTTTTCGTGCCTATAGAAGCTTGCGATGGAGAAACTTACAATCTAGGGTTCTTTTCGGGGGTTTAAGTATTTATAGGAATTTTTGGCGTCGGTCTCATATCAGGGGGGTTCTCGAGGGGCTCACAAGCCGGGAGGTGTGCCCTAGGGGAGAGGGCACGCCCCCTAGGCTTGTGGCCTCCTCGGTCACTTCTTCGCCTAGCTCTGGTGCTTCAGGGGTCTCTTTTGGTCCATAAAAAATCACCGTAAATTTTCAGCCCATTCCAAGAAATTCTATTTCTGCCCAAAAAACGACACCATGGTAGTTCTGCTAAAAACAGTGTTAGTCCGGGTTAGTTCTAATCAAGTCATACCAAAACCATATAAAATTATTGTAAACATGGCATGAATACTTCATAAAATATAGATACATTGCAGACGTATCAGCATCCCCAAGCTTAATTCATGCTTGTCCTCGAGTAGGTAAATGATAAAAGAAATAATTTATGAAGTGTGAATTCTAGCATAGAGCATAAGTTCGATCAATGATAATTCCCAACACTTTTTCTAGCATCAATATATATCATAAAAGATAGCTCATCTTATAAAACTTCTCATGATAAAGTAGCAATCAATTCACATGTAATGGTTCAAACAATGCATTTTCTTGACACTAACATGTAATCTTTCTTTATGTGGCATGAATATTCAGATCCGTAAGATTCAAAACAAAAGTCTAATATTGACATAAAAGAAATAATACTTCAAGCATACTCATAAATCAATCATATCTTCTAAAAATATCATGGCCAAAGAAAGTTATCCCTACAAAATCATATAATCTTGTCATGCTCTATCTTCATCACACAAAGTATTTATCATGCACGACCCCGGTGTTAGCCAATCAATTGTTCCACCCTTTTGGTGTTCTCAAACCTTTTCAACTTTCACTCAACACATGAGCATGAGCCATGGATATAGCACTATAGGTGGAATAGAGTATGGTGGAGGTTATGAGGAGAAGACAAAAAAGGAGAAAGTCTCACATTAACTATGCAAATTAATGGGCTATGGAGACGCCCATCAATTGATATCGATGCAAGTGAGTAGGGATTGCCATGCAATGGATGCACTAGAGCTATAAGTGTATGAAAGCTCAAAAGAAAACTAAGTGGGTGTGCATCCAACTTGCTTGCTCACGGAGACCTAGGGCAATTTGAGGAAGCCCATCATTGGAATATACAAGCCAAGTTGTATAATGAAAAAAATCCCACTAGTATATGAAAGTGATAAAATAGGAGACTCTCTATCATGAAGAACATGGGGCTACTTTGAAGCACAAGTGTGGAAAAGGATAGTAACATTGTCCCTTCTCTCTTTTTCTCTCATTTTTTTATATTTTTGTTTTCTATCTTTTTTCGGGCTCTTTGGTCTCTCTTTTTTAATTTTGGGCTCTTTGGGCTCTTTTTATTTTAAGTCTGGAGTCTCATCCCAACTTGTGAGGGAATCATAGCTTCCATCATCCTTTCCTCACATGGGACAATGCTCTAATAATGATGATCATCACACTTTTATTTACTTACAACTCAAGAATTACAACTCGATACTAGAACAAATATATGACTATGTGAATGCCTCATGCATATGAGAACAATATGACAATGATGGTATGTGTCATAATAAACGGAATAGTGAAAGTTGCATGGCAATATATCTCGGAATGGCTATGGAAATGTCATAATAGGTAGGTATCGTGGATGTTTTGAGGAAGGGTAAATGGTGGGTTTAAAGCACCGACGAAAGTTGCGCGGTACTGAAGAGGCCAACAATGATGGAAAGGTGAGAGTGCGTATAATCTATGGACTCAACACTAGTCACAAAGAACTCACATACTTATTGCAAAAGTTTTTTAGCCATCGAAACAAAGTACTAATACGCATGCTCCTAGGGGAGAGGTTGGTAGGAGTTAACCATCACACGCTCCCAACCTCCGTACAAAGGATGACAATCAATAATAAATCATGCTCTAACTTCATCGCATAACGATAGACCATACGTGCATGCTTCAGGAATCGCAAACTTTAACACAAGTATTTCTATTAATCCACAATTACTCTCTAGCATGACTCTAATATCACCATCTTTATAACTCAAAACAAATGCAAAGAATCAAACTTCTCATCTACTCAATGCTCTTTATGAAAGTTATTATTGTATCCCTCTTGGATGTCCATCATATTAGGACCAAATTCATAACCTAAGCAAATTGCCATACTATTTTTAAGACTCTCAAAATAATATATGTGAAGCATGAGAGTAAATGACATAGTACTCAAAAAAGATATAAGTGAAGATCAATGAGTAGTCAAATAATTAAGTAGCTATGTGAAGACTCTCTCTCATAAAAAACAGATCTTAAGTATTTTAGTCAAATAGCAAAGAAAACAAAATAAAATGACATTCCAAGGATAGCACATATCATGTGAAGAAGCAAGAATTTAGGCTCAACCGAGGCTAACCGATAATTGTTGATGAAGAAAGGTGGGATGCCTGCTGGGGCATCCCCAAGCTTAGATGCTTGAGACTTCTTAAAATATTAACTATGGATGCCTTGGGCATCCCCAAGCTTGAGCTCTTTTGTCTCCTTAATTCCTCTCATATCATGGTTTCGCTAATTCTTAAAAACTTCATCCACACAAAACAAAACAAGAACTCGTGAGATAAGTTAGTATAAATCAATGCAAAACCTTATCATTTTCTACTGTATAAAATCGGTAAAATTATAATTTGATATTGCATACTAAAAGCCTCTGCATATTTAATACTCATATCCTCAAACAGAGTCATTAAACGAGCAAACAAATGCAAACATAACAGCAATTTGTCTAAACAGAATAGTCCATAAGGATGCAAGAATATTCATACTTTTCTAACTCCAAAAATTCTGAAAAATTACCACAGTGTAGAAAATTTGTTGTTACTCATTGTGTAAAAATTTCAAGATTCTATCACAGTCTGACTTTGCATAAGAATTCAGACAATGATAGAAAACTTTCTATTTTTAAAAAACAACATATAGACTTGCAAAATAAGCATGGTAAAGGCTATACTTGACCTTTTCATTGAACTAAAAGATGCAAAACATTATTATAAATAGAAGAAATCAAATCTAAATAAAATAAAATGATGCTCCAAGCAAAACTCCTATCATGTGACGAATAAAAATATAGCTCCAAGTGAGGTTATCGATAATGTTGGAGACGAAAGAGGGGATGCCTTCCGGGGCATCCCCAAGCCTAGTTGCTTGGGTATTCCTTGAATATTACCTTGGGCTTCCTTGGTCATCCCCAATCTTAGAGTATTGCCACTCCTTATTCTCCTCATATCGATATCTCACCCAAAACTTGAAAACTTCAATCACACAAAACTTAACGGAACTTCGTGAGATGTGTTAGTATGATAAAGACAAATCATTCACTTTGGTACTGTCAAAGACAAGATTTATAATTGTTCCCACACAATTCCTACTGTATTCCATCATTTCCACAATATATATATATATATATATATCACTTAATATAAACAATGGAAACTATAAAACAAGCAAACTTTGAATTGCAAACAGAATCTGAGAAAAACAGAACAGTTTGTAAAGACCTGGACATTGACCATACTTCTATAAATCCAAAAATTCTGAAAATTTAGGACAACGTAGGAAATGTGTATATAAATCATGTGTAAAAAATCAGAATTTTATCACGCTCCAGCAAATCTCAACAATTCTTCTACTTGACGCAAAAGTTTCTGTTTTTGCACAGAATCAAGTCAATTACCATCCACACTATCCCAAAGGCTTTACTCGGTACTTTATTGAAAAAAAGCTATAAAACATGATTACTACAGTAGTTAAATCATGTGAACACACAAAAACAGCGGGTATAAGTATTGGGTTGTCTCCCAATAAGCGATTTTCTTTAATGCCCTTTTAGCTAGGCATGATGGTTTCAATGATGCTCACATAAAAGGTAAGAATTGAAACACAAAGAGAGCATCATGAAGCATATGACTGGCACATTTAAGCCTAACCCACTTCCTATTCATAGGGATTTTGTGAGCAAACAATTTATGGGAGCAAGAATCAACTAGCATAGGAAGGCAAAGCAGGCATGACTTTAAAACTTTCAACATAAAGAGAGGAAACTTGATATTATTGCAATTCCTACAAGCGTATATTCCTCCCTCATAATAATTTTTAGTAGCATCATGAATTAATTAAACAATATAACTATAACATAAAAGCATTATTTTCATGACCCACAAGCATAGAAATTTTATTACTCTCCACATAAGCAATATTATTCTCATGAATAGTAGTGGGAGCAAACTCAACAAAATAGCTATCATGTGATACTTGATTGGCATAATCCAATTGAAAATTAAAATCATGATGACAAGTTTCATGGTTATCATTACTCTTTGTTGCATACATACATCAGAATAATCAACATAGATAGCAACTTTGTTCTCATAGTCAATTGAAACCTCTTCTAAGATAGTGGACTCATCATTAAATAAAGTCATGTCCTCTCCAAATCCACTTTCATTATTATAACAATAAGATTCAACACCCTCCAAAATAGTGGGATCATTATTACCTATAGTTGACACTCCTCCAAACTGATAACCCACAAGTACAGGGGATCACAACAGTTTTCAAGGGTAGAGTATTCAACCCAAATTTATTTATTCGACACAAGGAGAGCCAAAGAATATTCTCAAGTATTAGCAGCCGAGTTGTCAATTCAACCACACCTGAAAGACTTAATATCTGCAGCAAAATATTTAGTAGCAAAGTAGTATGGAAGTAACAGTAACGGTGGAAAAAGTAACAATAGCAGTTTTGTAGCAATTGTAACAGTGGCAACGGCAAAGTAATGAAGCAATGATCAATATGTGAAAAGCTCATAGACAATGGATCAATGATGGATAGTTATGGCAGATGGCATTCATCATGCAATAGTGTCACACCCTGATTTTCATGGCACAACACTTAAGATGATAAATCATGATAAAGTGTGGTTTGACAAAAACTTTTGCATTATTTGACTTTTTATTTGAGTTGGTTTTCTCTCTGTGTTTTCAAGTGCTCTTAAAAGTCAACATAGCTTCACCTTCTATACTTCATTTCCTTGATCCAAAACTTCTGCCCAATGATCATACCATGTGTATAGTACAATATAGAATTTTCTTACAAAAATAATTTGGCCAAAAAGTATTTTCTAAATTTAGTTTTCCAAAACCCCCTGAATTGAGGTTTGCACTGCAAGTACTTGATTTGGGGTATGAAGAATCTTTCAAAGAGTATGTTTGACTCCTATTAAGTATAGGACTCCCAAAAACCACAAAAGTATAATTTTAGAAGTCATGTTGCTATTTTATTTAAAGGCTTTTTCTTTAGGCCAGAAATGGTCTTTAAAAGGTTAAAATTATTTTAATGATTTACAAATATTTGTGAAAATTTAGGGAAACTCAGTGGACAAATATTGTCCATATATAAGAGTTTCATCACATGGTCATGTTCAAAATATTGGTCAAACCCCTCAAAAACCATTTATGGATATTTCAAGCTTTTGAAATATTTACAAAGGAAATATTCTCTAAAAATTACAAGAAAACTCTAGGATGTCACATATGACATATTGGATGATCTTGCCAAGCCTCATGTCTTGGAGAACAACATAACATCACCAAATCTCCTCAAAACCATTTCTGTCCATTTTGAAGTTTGAGAAACTCTACATTGCCAAACATGTCCAAATGTTCTCAAACTTGGTGCACATGCTCCAATGGTCTAATTATGTATCTAGACCAAATGGCACAAGTTGGAGAAAATGATATCTTGACCAAAGTGCCTCAAAACCCTCTCTGTCCAGAATCAAATTTGAACAACTTTACATTGTCAACTTTCTTATTTTGCTCTTAACCTTTGTGGGCATGCTCTAAACCCCAAATGATGACACTTCACCAAGTGGTGCATCAAGGAGAATAGTTTTGCATGTCTAGATCTTGGAAAACTCATTTATGTTGGTTTCTAGGGTTTACAAAAGTTGCATTGGCAACTTTGCCCAAATGGACTCAACCTTGGTGGAACCTATTATTATCTCATGCCATTTGACCCTGTCAAGCCTCATGAAAAGTGGAGTTCATCCTCTTGCCCAAACCAGCAACAAACACCTTCCGCCGTTTTACTAAAACCCCTGTTTTGACCACTTCCACTCTTCTCCATGACCTCAACTTTTTACCATAGCCCCTCCTAGACATCTTCTACCTCCAGTAGCAATGGCTGCATCTCAGATCAATAATTGAGGGGTGAAACCACGTCTTTTACCTCTCTGGACAGCCCTTGCGCCCCTCTTCCTCACCTCCCTCCTCACTCCAGTGGCCACCCAAAGCATCCAAGGATATCCCCACATTCTTTACTCCTCCCTAGAGCTACCAGACATGCTTGGCCGTGCCCACTTTGCCAAAAAATGGCATGCCGGCCATTTGCATGCTCTAGAGTGCGCTGCAGTGTGCTCCCGCACTGTAGCCGCCCCCTGCCAACCACCTCCGGCCACCTCAGGCCTCCCTAGCGTGCTAGCCGATGCTCCTCGATGTCCGCAGCACGCCACACATTTGTCCCCGTCATCCCTCTCCCTCCTCTCGCCCCAGCTCGCACGCGCGCCGGCCGCCCGAGCACACCAGTGAGCGCGCTCACACGCACGATGCCCTGGCCCCCTGCTTTCCCTCTCTTCTTTCCCCTCGCCCTAGACCAACCCCATGAGCACCCCAGACATGCCCACGCGCACCCCCGTGACCCACGGCAATGGCAACGACCTCACCGGTGCATGGGTCCACGGCAAGCCCTGGCCCGGCTATATAAGACCTCCCCGAGCTCTCCTCTCCTCACCACTCGCCCTCTGCACCAACAAATAATCCTCCTGCACCCCCAGTTCCTCTCCAGGTACAGGCCTCCCCTGCTCCTCCTCTGCCTTGATCTGGAACCCCCGAGCACCCCTAGTTATTTCCCCTTTCTCCCCCGCTTCTTTTGCAGCCGGAAACGGCTGGAACCGTCGATGCCTGAAGCTCCTCCTCCGTGCTTCCTCGTTGTCGGCAAACCAGGCAACTCTGGCGACATCCACCACCACCACCCAAACGGCGACTCCACGCTGAGTCCAACGGTGCCATCATCTCACCCCGCTGTGCCGTGCTTCACCGCCGGTGAGCACGCCGGCCCTCTGGTCGCAAGGTCAGATATGATAGGTGGACCCCGCCTGTCATCCTCCCCTCTCTCTCGCCCCCTCTCTCTCCTACTGGCAGCAGGGCCCCGCCCGTCAGGTTCAAACCTGGCGCGCGCGCACCGCTCGGCTCGCCTGGGCCGAATCGCTTCTGGGCCTGTGCGCTGCGGCTGTTTTGGCCCAGTTGCACACTGGCCTTTTTCCTTTTATTTTTCTGTAACTTTTCCAAAAATTCCACAGGATTAAATATTAATCCAAATGCAATAAATCCAGTTCCAAAAATCTTGTAAAAATCCTACCTATTTAATGGTATAACCTTCACTCATTTCCAAACAACTTTTATGTACTGTTCATATTCAAATTCAAATTTGAATATATCTAAACCCCTTTGAAAATCCATTTCTCCCATTATGCTACTCCAAATCCAAAACTAGGAATTTTCCCCTTCTTAGTTTTCACCCTAGTATTTAAGAAAAATAAGTTGACATTTTTCTGAGCACTTTGGTTTTTCTGTTTTACTATTGCCTTATTTTCTCGTTATTTTCTTGCGATGATTAGATCCCGTATTAGACGAAGTTGCTGAAGAAGAAGAAGGAGAAGGATTTGAATAACTTGAGGACCAAGCCAAACAAGGCAAGCAACCCTTTGACCATGACACCCCTCTTGTTCATCGGTACCCTTTTTCCGATTGCATGATGATGAAATATGACGGTGGTAAACTTGTTGTGAACCACCCCACGATGCATACCCCTACTCATGACCTTACCTTGTTCATGATTGCATTGTTAAGAGACTAGTTGATGCATAATGATGCATGTGTACCATGAACTCTTCATGGTTGCATTCTTTCGAAAACCCCATCGGGTGCCCCTAATGCCCTTGGGAGATGTTGAACTAAGGTCACCACTTGAGGAAGAAGTGGTGTACCAAAAAGAGCTTTTGGTGTGTGTGTGTAAAATGACGGATTAGATTTATGTGTGATTACCATCCCAACCAAACATGTGCAACCACTCTACCCCTTTATGGGATGGGGCATTATTGATTACTTAGGCTAATACTAGCATGGTGCCCACATTACTAGTGACGGGGGTGACTTGAGGTAACTCTCGGGACGGGGTCGTGCTTGGATAGGCGGCCATGACTGTTTTCACAGGGCATCGGACACACCGTTGGTCCCTTCGTGTATGCGTAATAATGTGAAAAGGGCAGAGTCCCATAATCTTTTGCTTATACACGAGGGTCGTGTATCAACGAGTGGACCCTATGTTAGTGTCGTCTAGGGAAAGGTAATGATCGGGTGCTTCCCCCGAGTACTTGAGGTATAGCGGGATCGTGGATGACACGAAAGCTTCCCAGATCTTGTGGGTGAAGTGCGCAACCTCTACAGAGTGTCAAACTATTCAAATAGCCGTGTCCACGGTCATGGACAGTTGGGAGGTGCTACTTAAACTATGTCTAGAAATTTTACAATCTCGGTGCATGTGTGTGTGGAAGAAAACTATTTGTGTCAAGGTGGTGACTTGACATGTTGAAAGGCATGGCATCGATTCACATTCTATTTATTTTGATATCTGTCACCTGTTCTCAAGGTTACCCATGTTCGTTGATGCATATCTCACAAGTTGATAGGACATCTCATCTAGCTTGAAGCTAGGTTGCTTGCTTGTTGTACAGTTGCATTGTTACTTTGAACCAAATCATGGGTTGCTTGCGAGTACATTCAAAGTACTCATTGGCTTGCCACAGGTTATTTAATTGGCCAGGCAAGGAAGAGTAGGAGTTCAAAGAAGAGTTCTTTGGAGACGAACATGCGAACTAGGACGTTTCCCAGTCAGAATGCGTGTAGGGTTAAGGCAGATGGCATGGGTTCTACTTATCGACGAAGATTTCCGCTGCTTAAGTTTATTTGGTATTCAGCCCCTATGGCTTTATCTATGTAAGACTTGACCAGAATGGTCATAAATTGCGTAAGACAGTACGTATGGATGTAAGACTCATGTTATTCAGCTTCTGTGTGTTCAGTGAGCATTGATCTCTGGGATCACTGTACACGTGCATTCGGTGATCACGACTTGTGAGTCGGGGTCCCCACAGAGCTGGTATCAGAGCCATCCTGACTGTAGGAAGCCTTAGTTAGCATGGACGTTAGTTAGTCTGAGACCATCTAAACTTCTCTTCTTTTCTAAAGCTTACCCAACCCAAAATATATTTCCCTTATTGACCTCTCCTATTCAACTTTTGTAGATGGCCGTCGCCCCCTTGAGACTCCTTACGACAGGATTTCCATCACTCCTAAGAGATTGCCTCCAACAATGCCACTATCCCTTGCTGCCCATATACACCCTACACGAACTAGAAAATGATGTGTTCGAGAAGGAGTTCTACGCCAAGGTTTTTGTGCCTGCCAAGACCTCACCTCAGGGGTGGTTCTTCGTTGGAACACCTATGCCAACAAGAGACCTAGCCATTCAGCAAGTGGCATACGAAGCACTCCTCGTCTTCGAGATCTCCTTCCAGAAATGAAAGAAGAACATGCCACCCGCTACCTACCTGGCAAGAGCGGATTTGGAGCTCCGACTCAAGTGATGATTTCCCCAGAAGATGAGGATCCAACCCTCAAGTACCAGATCTATTTCGTCAACGCAGGAGACTACCTTCTACGCCACCTTACCGAAGCATTTCTCAAGGCTCGCCAAGATCTCCCTTCACTTATGCACCTCCACTGCCTCGAGAAGAAGAAGGTGGTCGAGCAAGAACAGCAAATCACTGCCCTAGAAGCCCACATTTTTAATCAGGAGCAGAAAATCAAGGAACTTCAGAAAGCTCGCAACCAAACCCCACGCAAAGGGCATAGGAATGGATTTCCATATCCGCCACGTAGAGGATCATCGTCAGGCCCTCGACGACAATACCCAAGACTGAATAGCAGCCCTTTTGCTTCCGTCGCATGTCACAGGTGTGGTGAACTCGGGCATATTAATAGGATGTGTCCCAACAAGCAGCCGGCTGTCGCATGTCCATTGGCACCTAGGAGAACCTAGAAGGTGAAGACCGAACGCCTTTCTCTCAAAGTGATGAAGCAAGCACGACTACTGAATCCGAGGACCCCTAGGGTAGGATGAGTCGTGTACCCCCTATGCGGAGTCGAGTCCATATGATGGTTCAAATGAAACCATGTTGAGTGTTGCTTGTTCTTATCTGTTTGTGTTTTGATATAAGTTGCACTTTTGCCTTAGGCATCATGTATGCGACTATATCACCTATCTTATCTTAATGAAATTGTGTGTGGCCTTTTTGGCACATGTTTGTTTGCACCTGCACTATAGAACCCCCTTTAAGCATCCCCCCATCTATGATGCTTTTCCCTCTCATCCCTCTCTCCTCAACTGAAGACTGGCAAGACAAGGTACACCAAGGATTCTACTTCGGCGACCAACTAGCACTGGAGATTTTTGTTGCAGCCTCCTCGACCAAGAGCAGCACGGTAGAGTTATGTTTACCTCTCAAGATTACAAACCCATCCCTAGACCCTTTGAGACTTCATGAGATAACCCAGCTTGAACCCCTAACCAAGTGCTTAACCCACAAAACTGCAAGAGAACCAGCTAAGCCTCCGTAACCTTGCACTGGTTCATTATGGAACTAGTGGACATAGTGAACGAGCACATTATCATCCTAATATAGCACCAGAACTGACAATGCCATAGAGTAGACCTATTCGAGGATATTGAAATAGGACAAATGACTTGATGAGTTTATATCAGAGACCTTGAGGAATTATCTGAGACTTCTTGGTGGATTATGAGGTTTTCATGTTAGTTGATGAACTTGGTGGGATCATGTTAATAGAGTAGCATAGCATTCATTACCCGTGGAGTAAATTGAATTTTGTAGCACGATGAAATTCTTGAAGGTATAAGGATTTGACTTAGCCAGGAGATATTGATACGAGATAGCTGACCATGATATTTGGATTAAATAGGTGATCCTAACGGAGTCTAGATGGTGAGTAAGTCTACAAGGTTCAGAATAAATTGGATTTATACTGATGATCTCAATTATGATACCATGTTTCTCGGTGGATAATAAACTAGGAGATTGGATTACTTGTCGGAGTTGATTTAGGGATCTATATAAGCTTGAGGTTGGAAGTTACTTGACCCCGAAAATGTGAATTGGTGGATTGACTATAGTAGAGATAGCTCTTTCAAGTATTTGGGGATTATAGGACATTAGAAGATCGTGTGGAACACCATAGACATTGGATTTGTAGTGGTTAATGGAAGTTAATGGGATGTGGGAGTTGATTCATAGGAAGGAAACAAGATCTTGGAGTAGCTTACGACGTGTTTCCTTAGGATAGACATGCATATGAGTTTGGGTATGGTTGAAATGTATGATTTTGTTAGACCCCCTCTCGGGAGCCATGAGCATATGAATAACATGAGTGATGATTGGAGTTGACCTATACGAGATGATTCTTTTGGTAATATGATGTGAAGACTAGGTAGAACTATTGGCATCTCAGAAACTGTGCTTAAGAATGAGATGATAAGCGTTCACCCGCACACTAGAACCCTTGAAACTCTTAGGCCCCACCAAACCACAACATGGTCGGGTCATGACCACGGGCTTTGGCTCTAGGACGAGAAGACCTTTGCCAATGCTCAATCGAGACCACCACCAATACCCCAGCTTACTTTGAGTACCCCATAGACTTCATGGAATACTTGGACAAGCTAGTTGTCATCTTTATTTGGCGACATACTTATCTACCCGAAAACGGAAGAAGAGTCATTCAGCTGATTAGAAGACATTTTAAAACCGCCATGTCTAGAAGGAAGAACTACACCAACCACCATCGTCAAGAAGTAAACATCCGTGTCGAAGACCAGGTGTATCTGCAAGCCACTTCTCTCAAAGGAACCAAGCATTTCCATGTCAAAGGGAAGCTCACACCAAGATTTAACAACCCCCTCCGAGATCATTCCAAGACGAAGGGCAGACAAGTACCAACTAGAGTCACCACCTGAGTTACCTACTATGCGCAATGTTTTCCACATAACACAACTCCAGAAGTGGTTCCAAACTAGCCCGATCACTAACATGGACATCGATCATCGAGCCATCGACCCCCAACCAATCTGACCTACCACAAACTACCCATTGACGACCTGGATCAAGCAGAACATTATACACGAAGCTACACCATTAAGTACTTCAAGGTTCAATGGATCACCACTCAGAAACAAAAGCAGTATGTGGACGTGGAGACTACCCCGAATCCAAGTTTCCATACTCCTTTCCGCGCCTAGTTTGGGAATCTCGGGGACCAGATTCTTGTAAGGGGGGTAGGTCTGTCACACCCTGATTTTCATGGCACAACACTTAAGATGATAAATCATGATAAAGTGTGGTTTGACAAAAACTTTTGCATTATTTGACTTTTTATTTGAGTTGGTTTTCTCTCTATGTTTTCAAGTGCTCTTAAAAGTCAACATAGCTTCACCTTCTATACTTCATTTCCTTGATCCAAAACTTCTGCCCAATGATCATACCATGTGTATAGTACAATATAGAATTTTCTTACAAAAATAATTTGGCCAAAAAGTATTTTCTAAATTTAGTTTACCAAAACCCCCTGAATTGAGGTTTGCACTGCAAGTACTTGATTTGGGGTATGAATAATCTTTCAAAGAGTATGTTTGACTCCTATTAGGTATAGGACTCCCAATAACCACAAAAGTGTAATTTTAAAAGTCATTTTGCTATTTTATTTAAAGGCTTTTTCTTTAGGCCAAAAATGGTCTTTAATAGGTTAAAATTATTTTAATGATTTACAAATATTTGTGAAAATTTAGGGAAACTCAGTGGAGATATATTGTCCATATATAAGAGTTTCAACACATGGTCATGTTCAAAATATTGGTCAAACCCCTCAAAAACCCTTTATGGATATTTCAAGCTTTTGAAATATTTACAAAGGAAATATTCTCTAAAAATTCCAAGAAAATTCTAGCATGTCACATATGACATATTGGATGATCAGGCCAAGCCTCATGTCTTGGAGAACAACATAACATCACCAAATCTCCTCAAAACCATTTCTGTCCATTTTGAAGTTTGAGCAACTCTACATTGCCAAACATGTCCAAATGTTCTCAAACTTGGTGCACATGCTCCAATGGTCTAATTATGTATCTAGACCAAATGGCACAAGTTGGAGAAAATGATATATTGACCAAAGTGCCTCAAAACCCTCTCTGTCCAGAATCAAATTTGAACAACTTTACATTGTCAACTTTCTTATTTTGCTCTCAACCTTTGTGGGCATGCTCTAAACCCCAAATGATGACACTTCACCAAGTGGTGCATCAAGGAGAATAGTTTTGCATGTCTAGATCTTGGAAAACTCATTTATGTTGGTTTCTAGGGTTTACAAAAGTTGCATTGGCAACTTTGCCCAAATGGACTCAACCTTGGTGGAACCTATTATTATCTCATGCCATTTGACCCTGTCAAGCCTCATGAGAAGAGGAGTTCATCCTCTTGCCCAAACCAGCAACAAACACCTTCCGCCATTTTACTAAAACCCCTGTTTTGACCACTTCCACTCTTCTCCATGACCTCAACTTTTTACCACAGCCCCTCCTAGACCTCTTCTACCTCCAGTAGCAATGGCTGCATCTCAGATCAATAATTGAGGGGTGAAACCACCTCTTTTACCTCTCTGGACAGCCCTTGCGCCCCTCTTCCTCACCTCCCTCCTCACTCAAGTGGCCACCCAAAGCATCCAAGGATATCCCCACATTCTTTACTCCTCCCTAGAGCTACTAGACATGCTTGGCCGTGCCCACTTTGCCAAAAAATGGCATGCCGGCCATTTGCACGCTCTGGAGTGCGCTACAGTGCGCTCCCGCACTATAGCCGCCCCCTGCCAACCACCTCCGGCCACCTTGGGCCTCCCCAGCGCGCCAGCCGATGCTCCTTGACGTCTGCAGTACGCCACGCCTCTGTCCCCTCCTCCCTCTCCCTCCTCTTGCCCCAGCTCGCACGCGCGCCTGCCGCCCGAGCGCACCAGTGAGCGCGCTCACACGCGCGGTGCCCTGGCCCCCCTGCTTTCCCTATCTTATCTCCCCTAGCCCTAGACCAACCCCACGAGCACCCCAGACACGCCCATGCACGCCCCCGTGACCCACGGCAACGGCAACGACCTTGCCGGTGCATGGGTCCACGGCAAGCCCTGGCCCGGCTATATAAGACCTCCCCAAGCTCTCCTCTCCTCACCACTCGCCCTCTACACCACCAAATAATCCTCCTCCACCCCCAGTTCCTCTCCAGAGCCGCCTGAGCTCGAGCTCGAGCTCGAGCTCCGCCGCTCGGCTCACCGGAGTTTGCGAGGTACAGGCCTCCCCCGCTCTTCCTCTGCCTTGATCTAGAACCCCGGAGCACCCCTGTTTATTTCCCCTTTCTGCCCCGCTTCTTTTGCAGCCAGAAACGGCCGAAACCGTCGACGCCCAAAGCTCCTCCGACGTTCTTCCTTGTCACCGGAAAACCAGGCAACTCCGACGACGTCCACCACCACCACCCGAACGGCGACTCCACGTTGAGTCCAATGGTGCCATCATCTCACCCCGCCGTGTCCTGCTTCACCGCCGGTGAGCACGCCGGCCCTCTGGTCGCGAGGTTAGATATGACAGGCGAGCCCTGCTTGTCATCCGCACCTCTCTCTCGCCCCCTCTCTCTCCTACTGGCAGCTAGGCCCCGCCCGCTAGGTTCAAACCTGGCGCGGGCGTGTGCCGCTCGGCTCGCCTGGGCCGAATCGCCTCTGGGCCTGAGCGCTGAGGCTGTTTTGGCCCAGTTGTATAGTGGCCTTTTTCCTTTTCTTTTTCTGTAACTTTTCCAAAAATTCCACAGGATTAAATATTAATCCAAATGCAATAATTCCAGTTCCAAAAATCTTGTAAAAATCCTACCTATTTAATGGTATAACCTTCACTCATTTCCAAACAACTTTTATGTACTGTTCATATTCAAATTCAAATTTGAATATACCTAAACCCCTTTGAAAATCCATTTCTCCCATTATGCTACTCCAAATCCAAAAATAGGAATTTTCCCCTTCTTAGTTTTCACCCTAGTATTTAACAAAAATAAGTTGACATTTTTCTGAGCACTTTGGTTTTTTTGTTTTACTATTGCCTTATTTTCTCGTTATTTTCTTGTGATGATTAGATCCCGTATTAGACGAAGTTGCTGAAGAAGAAGGAGAAGGATTTGAAGAACTTGAGGACCAAGAGAAATAAGGCAAGCAGCCCTTTGACCATGACACCCCTCTTGTTCATTGGTACCCTTTCTCCGATTGCATGATGATGAAATATGACGGTGGTAAACTTGTTGTGAACCACCCCACGATGCATACCCCTACTCATGACCTTACCTTGTTCATGATTGCATTGTTAAGAGACTAGTTGATTCATAATGATGCATATGTACCATGAACTCTTCGTGGTTGCATTCTTTCGAAAACCCCATCGGGTGCCCCTAATGCCCTTAGGAGATGTTGAACTAGGGTCACCACTTGAGGAAGAAGTGGTGTACCAAAAAGAGCTTTTGGTGTGTGTGTGTGTGTAAAATGATGGATTAGATTTATGTGTGATTACCGTCCCAACCAAACATGTGCAACTACTCTACCCCTTTATGGGACGGGGCATTATTGATTACTTAGGCTGATACTAGCATGGTGCCCACATTACTAGTGACGGGGGTGACTTGAGGTCACTCTCGGGACGGGGTCGTTCTTGGATAGGCGGCCATGACTGTTTTCACAGGGCACCGGACACACCGTTGGTCCCTTCGTGTATGCGTAATAATGTGAAAAAGGCAGAGTCCCATGATTTTTTGCTTATACACGAGGGCCGTGTAGCAACGAGTGGACCCTATGTTAGTGTCGTCTAGGGAAAGGTAATGATCGGGTGCTTCCCCCGAGTACTTGAGGTACTGTGGGATCGTGGATGACACAAAAGCTTCCCGGATCTTGTGGGTAAAGTGCGCAACCTCTGCAGAGTGTCAAACTATTTGAATAGCCATGTCCATGGTCATGGACAGTTGGGAGGTGCTACTTAAACTATGTCTGGAAATTTTACAATCTTGGTGCATGTGTGTTTGGAAGAAAACTATTTGTGTCAAGGTGGTGACTTGACATGTTGAAAGGCATGGCATTGATTCAAATTCTACTTATGTTGATATCTGTCACCTATTCTCAAGGTTACCCATGTTCGTTGATGCATATCTCACAAGTTGATAGGACATCTCAACTAGCTTGAAGCTAGGTTGCTTACTTGTTGTAAAGTTGCATTGTTACTTTGAACAAAATCATGGGTTGCTTGCGAGTACATTCAAAGTACTCATTGGCTTGCCACTGGTTATTTAATTGGCTAGGCATGGAAGAGCAGGAGTTCGAATAAGAGTTCTTTGGAGACGAACATGCGAACTAGGATGTTTCCCAATCAGAATGCCTGTAGGGTTAAGGCAGATGGCATGGGTTCTACTTATCGACGAAGATTTCTGCTGCTTAAGTTTATTTGGTATTCAGCCCCTGTGGCTTTCTCTATGTAAGACTTGACCAGAATGGTCATAAATTGCGTAAGACGGTATGTATGAATGTAAGACTCATGTTATTCAGCTTCTGTGTGTTCAGTGAGCATTGATCTCTGGGATCACTGTACACGTGCATTCGATGATCACGACTTGTGAGTTGGGGTCCCCACAAATAGTTATAACCTAGGGTGACACAGAACTAGCTCCAATTAATCAATATAATGTAGGCACGTATTCTTTATATAGTCATACATGCTTATGGAAAAGAACTTGCATGACATCTTTTGTCCTACCCTCCCGTGGTAGTGGGGTCCTAATGGAAACTAAGGGATATTAAGGCCTCCTTTTAATAAAGAACCGAAACAAAGCATTAGCACTTAGTAAATACATGTACTCCTCAATCTACGGTAATCACCGGAAAGAATCCCAATTATTGTCACCTAGGGGTATGCGGATCATAACTCATAATAGGTGTCTACAAATTGCAAGATATTATCAAAAACACAAATATATTCATGAAAACATAATATGTTCAGATCTGAAATCATGGCAGTCGGGCCCTAGTGACAAGCATTAAGCATAACAAAGTCATAACAACATCAATCTCAGAACATAGTGGATACTAGGGATCAAACCCTAACAAAACTAACTCGATTACATGATAAATCTCATCCAACCCATCATCGTCCAGAAAGCCTACGATGGAATTACTCACGCACGTCGGTGTTCATCATGAAACTGGAGATGGGGGAAGGTTGGTGCTGATGATGGCGATGAATCCCCCTCTCCGGAGCCCCAAACGGACTCCAGATCTACCCTCTCGATGAAGAATAGGAGGTGGTGGCGGCTCCGTATCGTAAAACGTGATGAATCCTTCTCTCTGACTTTTTTCTCCTGAATGAATACATAGAGTTGGAGTTGAGGGATAGAGGTCCAGGGGACCCACAAGGTAGGGGAGCATGCCCAGGGGGGTAGGGGGCGCCCCCACCCTTGTGGACAGCTGGTGGGTCCCCTCTGGTTGATTCTTTTGCCAATATTTTTTATTTATTCCAAAAATATTCTCTATAAATTTTCAGGTCAATTCGAGAACTTTTATTTCTGCACAAAAATAACACCAAGGAAATTCTGTTGAATATAGCGTCAGTCCGGGTTAGTTCCATTCAAATCATGCAAGTTAGAGTCCAAAACAAGGGCAAAAGAGTTTGGAAAAGTAGAGATGATGGAGACGTATCAACTCCCCCAAGCTTAACCCATTGCTTGTCCTCAAGCAATTTAGTTGACAACTGAAAGTGATAAAGAAAAAAATTTACAATCTCCGTTTGATCTTGTTGTTGCAAATATGTATAGCCAGCATTCGGTTTTCAGCAAAGATTATGAACTAACCATATTCACAATAACATGTAAGTCTCACATTTAGTCATATCAATGGCATAATCGACTAGCGATTAATAATAATAAATCTCAGATGACAACACTTTTTCAAAACAATCAAGATATGATATAACAAAATGGTATCTCGCTAGCCCTTTCTGAGACCGCAAAACATAAATGCATAGCACCCCTGAAGATCAAGGATTGACTAGACATTGTAATTCATGGTAAAAAAGATCCAGTCATAGTCATACTAAATATCAATTAATAACAACGCATACAAATGACAGTGGTGCTCTCTAACTGGTGCCTTTTATAAGAGGATGATGACTCGGCAATAAAAGTAAAAAGATAGGCCCTTCATAGAGGGAAGTAGAGATTCTCATAGGTGCAAGAGCTTGAGCTTTTTTGAAACAGAGATAAATATAATTTTGAGCGGTATGCTTTCATTTTCAACATAACAACCAACAGATCTTGGTATCTTCCATGCTAGATACATATAGGCGGTTGCCAAACAGAACGGTAAAGTTTTTACTCCCCCTCCACCAACAATCACACTCCACGGCTGGTCCGAAACAACGGGTACCGTCCATACCAACAACAGTCCTAGGGGAGTTTTGTTTGAAATTATATTTTGATTTGATTTGAGCATGGAACTGGCATCCCGATTACCAGCCACTTTCTCATCAATGATAAGTGAATCAACACTCATTGTGAGATAACCCACCTAGCATGGAAGATACTGACAGCCCCCAGCCGCTACATGAGCGATCCGGTCATACAAAACATATTATTATTTGAAGGTTTAGAGTTTGGCACATGAAAATATACTTAGAATGGCAGGTAAATAGCACATATAGGTAGGTATGGTGGACTCATATGGAACAACTTTGGGTTTATGGAAGTGGATGCACAAGCAGTATTCCCGCTTAGTACAAGTGAAGGCTAGCAAAAGATTGAGGAGCGGCCAACTAGAGAGCGACAATGGTCATAAACATGCATTGAGATTAACCAGCATTGAGTCCAAGCATGAGTAGGATATAAATCACCATGAACATAAATATCATGAAGGCTATGTTGATTTTGTTTCAACTACATGCGTGAACATGTTCCAAGTCAGGCCACTTAAATCATTCAAAGGAGGATACCATCCTATCATACCACATCACAACCATTTTAATTTGCATGTTGGCATTCAAGACAAACCATTATAAACTCCTAGATAATTAAGCATGGCATGAGTAACTATAATCTCTAATTGTCATTGCAAACATGTTTCATTCATAATGGGCTGAATCAAGAACGATGAACTAATCTGTAACATCCCAAATTTTAAATTTGGAATGTTTTACAATTATTAGCTAAGCATCTACGCATGTTGTTTGAATGAGTGGCATTTGGAATTTCAGAGGCATTTTGAGTTTTATTTGAATTTGGATTCAAATTGGCATTTGAAATTTATTTCAAAAAGTCCCTGACAAATACTTGTGCAAAAGTATGAGAGGAGCGAACATGACACTCCAAAAATGTCAGAAGAAAGTAATAACAAAAAGTTTGAATTCAAATTTGAATTTTATTTGGAATTTTTTCAAAAATGTTTTTATTTAAGTTTCTGTTTTGCCTCTGGAAAAAATTTCACATTGTAGGATTTATTTTTCTGATTATTTTGATATATGTATGTCTTATATAAAGATATTTTATTTTCTATTTATATTTTATTTTCTTCTTGGTCTAATTCAAAAAAAGGAGAAACCTCCCAGGTGCCAGCCAGGCCAACCGCCCCAGCCAGCGCCGAGCCGAGGCCCACCAGCACCGAGCTGGCCAGCCCAGCGCAGCGCCCGCTCCCGACTCCCTCCACCTCGGTCGCCCGCTCGCTCTCCCCTCTTCCTCCCTCACTGACCCACGGACCCCACTCCTATCCCTAACCCCTCGCCCACGCCTTGTCGACCCCGAGTTAAAGCGCGTCCAGAGCACCGCCACGGTTCTGATCTTCCCGAGATCGTGATCCCGAGTCGCCCCCTTCCCCACGCTCATGTCCTATAAGTACCCGGACCCCTCCTACCTCGAACCCCTAAAAACCTTGCGCAAAACCACGCCGTAGCCACACCCCTCGCCAAACGCATCTCGCCACCGCCGCCTCGGTTCGCCGCCGTTTTCATCACAGGTGAAGACCCACCCCCCTTGCCTCCAAGCACCTCCATCCGAACCCCCTCTTCGGTCCACACCCCCCTGACACCTCCTTATCTCTCCAGGAGCACCACCCCGTCGACCCCAAGCTCGTCCACCGCCCGCCGGAGCAGGAGCACACCTGAGCTCGTCGCCACTGCCCCCGTCGACCCCGAGCTTTGCCGAATCCACCCCGACTCCATCTCGTTGAGCCGCACCCGCCGGCCGTCTTTGCCGCCGCCCAGGACCACCGGAGCACCTCCGCCACCGTCACCCGAGCCCACCTCGCCGTCGACCGCTGCAGTAAGCCGCCAGACCTCTCTCCCTTGTCCGATCTAGTTTCTACAGCTTAGATTAGATCGTAGCAAAGAGTTAGGTTTTTTTATATTACATCAGTTTTAGTTTCGGTTTAGTTCGGTTTTTATTCCTGGTTTAGTTTAGACCGGCTGGTCGACTTATTCTGTTTAGCTCGTAGACACATTAGTCTATTAAATGCATATGCGCTATTTAGTTTTAGATTGCCCACCGTTCGGCCCGTTAACGCATTTAGTTTTTTTAGTTTTTATTTTAGTTTCTATTTTAAACAGAATAGTTCTGATTTTGTAAAATCCATAACTCTTAGGTTATTTATTATTTTTAGTTGATTATTTTTGTGCTAGTTTGCAAATTTCCTATAGTTTACATGTAAAGTAGTTTTGGCCATGTTTTAGTTTTTAAAAATTGTTTTATTTTTGTTTTTGTCAGATTAGTATTTCTGCTATAAAATGAGCTAGGATTAATTTTTTTTAGTGATTCTTTTTGCCATTGCTGTGTTTTGTCCTTGCCTAGCAGTAGAATTTATTTGCGCATTTTTAGAGTATATTAAAATTAGTTTTACACGAAAACAAGCCTATTCTAGTTTATTCGACATTGCTGCTATTTTCTCTTGTTTTAATTACTTTAAAATTTATTTCCACTTCTGTTATATTTTATTTCAGATTAGTTTCTGTAGTTATAGAGGGTGAACTTTTATTTACAGTAAAATAAAATGTTTTATTTTATTTTCTTACTAGTTTTGTTTAGGCATAAAAGGAGTTTTATAATAGCTTTTAATGTGTTTCTTCTTGCACCAAGTTTTTATGATGTTTTCCTTTCTGTTAGTTAACAAAACCCTTGTTTTGATTATGTTAAGAAAAGTTTTAGTAGGATAAAACAATTTTCTAGTTGTTTGCTTGAAGTAATGAAAACCTTGATTGGAATTCTTCGAGTTTTCTTTGGTTTTTGTATGATTACTTGTGTGATTTACGTTAGCTTGCTGTTATGTTATATAGTTGTATGCTTAGGCCACCTAGGCCAGCCAGCTCCAGGAGCGTGAGGAGAAGCTGAAGGCCCAGGAGGCTGCCATCGCCAGTCAAGACGGCGAGGTGAAGTTGACGGCCTTAGAGCAGGATGGAGAGCGCGATCGCCTGGTGAAGCTGAGGGAGGAAGTGGAGGTAGCCCAAGCGGCCCTGTCCAAGGCCAAGAAGGTGGCCGCCATGGAGTGCGACACCCTCTCCTCCCTCGACGCGCGCTTCCACAAGGCCCAGAAGGCGCTCTTTGGGGATGGTCCCTTCAGGAAGGCAGTGGTGACGACCCCAAGGGAGAGCCCTACTGCTCTGCTTCCTGAAGTCGTGGCGGTGACCGAAGATGCTATCGACGGGTTTACATCCCTGGTGGAAAGCGAGGCACGCTCACTTTCTTCATCGACTCTGACGTGCGTCTTTAGCCATCTTTATCTCCAGGATGCCAGCTTCAACCTCTCCTCCTTCCTTACTCCGGTGGACGCCTACTCCCGGGATGCTGCTGCTGCCGCCGTGAAGAGCTTTGTGGACGCCATGCTGAATAAGTACATGGTGGTTGGTCCTCCAAGTGAAGCCGGTGGGACGAGCGACGTGCCTGGCGATGAGGTTCCGCCGGCGAGCAGTGGTGATGCCCAAGTCTGAAGAGGTGGCTCGGAGATTCTGCTTTTGCATGTTTATCCTGCACCATGCGACATGCCTCAGGGAGGCTGAGGGAGTCCTGGACTAGGGGGTGTCCGGATAGCCGAACTATCATCATCGGCCGGACTCCAAGACTATGAAGATACAAGATTGAAGACTTCGTCCCGTGTCCGGATGGGACTTTCCTTGGCGTGGAAGGCAAGCTTGGCGATACGGATATGTAGATCTCCTACCATTGTAACCGACTCTGTGTAACCCTAGCCCTCTCTGGTGTCTATATAAACCGGATGGTTTTAGTCCATAGGACAAACAACAATCATACCATAGGCTAGCTTCTAGGGTTTAGCCTCCTTAATCTCGTGGTAGATCTACTCTTGTAATACCCACATCATCAATATCAATCAAGCAGGACGTAGGGTTTTACCTCCATCAAGAGGGCCCGAACCTGGGTAAAACATCGTGTCCCTTGTCTCCTGTTACCATCCGCCTAGACGCACAGTTCGGGACCCCCTACCCGAGATCCGCCGGTTTTGACACCAACATTGGTGCTTTCATTGAGAGTTCCTCTGTGCCGTCGCAATCAGGAGGGATGCATTTTCCCGTCTTTAAAGACGGCACCGTCGTCAAGGGAGCTTTGGCCACCGACCAAACAATCCGGCTAGGTGGTTTTCTTATGACCGCCTGTTCGGCCACCGCTCCTACAATGACCTCTCAGGTCATCAAAAGTGATCTTCACGTCAACTCGGAATTCACCGAGCAGCTAGATCCGATGGAGCTCTCCTCCGTAAATGAGCTCTTGGATCGCATCGCCGCCCTAGGAGTCGCTATAGACTACGATCAGATTGGGCTTAAAACCGATCTGAAGAAATTAACTCTCCCCAGGCTACCCACCACGTTGTTGTGGTAGAGGAACAACGCGGCGACTCTTCTCCTATGTTAAAGACCAGTTATGTCCGGATTCCCGATCCCTCCATGCCGGATTCCCACGGAGGGACGGACATCAATCAAGTACTGAACCTAAAGTCAGGCATCGGACCGGATTCGTTGGATAACATCCAGCAATCCAAGCTTCCAAATCCGGAAACTTCTCGGCCTTTGAGCCTCATATTGGGCGGGGTTTCGAATTTAATTCCGCCCGCCCACCCAAACATAGGCGATCTATCTCAAATACAGCAAGAGCCCGATGAAATAGTACATCATTACTGGGCCAGATTCCTCCTGGTTATGGACAAGATAAAGGACTGTCATGAGGAAAGCGCAATCTCAATTTTCTGCAACAATTGCACGGACAAGGGAATCATGAACGCCATAAGTCGTCGCAAAGTTACATGCTTCACGGACCTGGCGACCATCGTACAAAAATACTGTGCGATGGAGAGTGCCTGGAAAACCAAAACCAGGTTTTGGGACAATCCGGCCCTGAACATAACCCTAGTTCGAAATAAAAGGGTGTGTAATACTCAAGCACCTGGGTCAAGAACCAAAAAGCAAAAAAAAACCTAAAGGGCACGGAACCGTACTGGAGGGATGGCTCAACGGACCCTGTAAAATCCATAATACAGAGGGCGCCACTCCAACACATAGCCTTCGAGCATGTTGGATACTACGGCAGGTGGCCAAAAGTGGCGAAGGTTTTCTAGCCCCGGGTAACCAGCCCAACAGTACCAGTACGGTATTAACAGTCTTCGAGACTTTCGCATCAAATAATATGCGGAAACGAACAATCCGCAGCCTCGCCGAAGTCTACCAAGTAGCAACAACAAATCCATGGAGCGACACGGCTATCACCTTCAATGCCAGCGACGAACCTAAATTCCGAACAGCCCGAGCACCAGCCGCATTTGTCCTTAGTCCGGTAGTGGACGGCTTTCATCTTACCAAGGTACTCATGGATGGAGGCAGCGGATTAAACCTCATCTACGAGGAAACCCTCCAAAAAATGGAAATAGACTGGAGCCGCATTAAGCGAAGCAGCACAACCTTTAGAGGAATAATCCCTAGTCGGGAAGTACGCTGCACAGGAAAAATCACACTAGATGTAGTGTTCGGCTCACCGGACAATTACAGGTCCGAGGAGGTCACGTTCCAAGTGGCCCCGTTCGGCAGCGGATATCACGCCTTGTTAGGGCGAGAGGCATTCACAATTTTCCAAGCTATACCCCATTACGGGTACATGAAGCTTAAAATGCCCGGGCCCAATGGAATCATCACTCTCATCAGTGATCCAGATATAGCACTCCGCGCTGAAAATAAGACAGCCGCACTAGCCCTAGAGGCACTATCCGAAGCCCTAGCGGCAGAGGAGCTCACTGCGCTGCACTCCACGGTGGATAGGGATGATGTGATACTCGATAAGAGATCTAAGTCCACCTCTTTTAAACCAGCAGACGAAATAGTCAAATTCCAGGTCCATCCAATGGACCCCACAAAGACGGCCTTCATTGGGGCACAATTAAACCCTGATGTAGAAGCCGCACTACGAGAATTCCTTCGGGAAAATTGGGACATTTTTGCCTGGCACCCTTCAGATATGCCAGGAATCCCACGCAGGCTGGCAGAACACAGCCTAAATATCCTAAAAGGATTCAAGCCAGTCAAACAGGCTCTTCGGCGATTTTCCGAACCCAAAAGACAGGCAATGGGAGAGGAGCTAGCCAAACTCTTAGAAGCCGGATTCATCCAAGACATAAAACATTCGGACTGGCTAGCAAACCTAGTAATGGTACCAAAAAAGGACAAATCCTGGCGCCTTTGTGTCGATTTCAAAGACCTTAACAAGGCCTATCCAAAGGATCCTTTCCCCCTCCCCCGCATCGACCAAATCATCGATGCTACTGCAGGGCATGATTCATTGTGCTTCCTCGACGCATACTCCGGATACCATCAAATCAAGATGGCGGAAAAATACCAGGCCGCAATGGCATTCATTACTCCATACGGACCATTCTGCTTCAACACAATGCCCTTCGGACTCAAAAACGCCGGCGCAACATATCAGCGCATGATTCAGACATGTCTGGCTACCCAGATAGGCAAAACAGTGGAGGCATACGTAGACGATGTGGCCGTTAAGACCAAACACGTCGAAACTCTAGTAGACGATTTGAGGCTTACATTCGACAACCTCCGAGCATATGACATTAAGCTCAACCCGGAAAAATGTGTTTTCGGTGTGCCAGCCGGAAAGCTCTTGGGCTTCATTGTATTCGGTAGAGGAATTGAAGCAAACCCAGCCAAGATCCGAGCTCTGTCACAATTGGATATCCCAAAAGACCTCAAACAAATACAAAAACTAACTGGATGCATGGCGGCTCTAAGCCGCTTCATCTCCCGTTTGGGAGAAAAGGCACTGCCCCTCTACCGCCTCCTCCGGCGCACCGAACACTTCGAATGGACGGATGCTGCCACCGCCGGACTCAAAGAAATTAAGGCCATATTGGCAACAAATCCGGTCCTGGCTGCGCCCAACCTGGGCGAACCGATGTTGTTATATATCGCAGCAACACATCAAGTTGTCAGCGCGGTACTCGTCGTCGAACGAGAAACAGAAGGGCACAAATTCCCTCTTCAAAAACCAGTGTACTGCGTATCCACTGTCTTAACTCCATGCAAGTCCCGGTACCCACATTATCAAAAGATAGTGTACACGGTGTTCATGGCATCCCGGAAGCTGCGACACTACTTTCAAGAGTGTTCCATAAAAGTGGCCTCCGAAGTACCTCTGAACGACATTATAAACAACCGCGACGCGACGGGCAGGATTGCAAAATGGGCCATTGAGATCTTACCATTTGACATAACCTACAAACCACGGCGAGCTATAAAGTCGCAAGTTTTGGCTGACTTCATCACCGAATGGACCGAAGCCGAACTCCCTAAAGAGTACGACGCATACTCCAATTGGACCATGCATTTTGACGGCTCCAAAATGTTGGCTGGCTTGGGGGCTGGCGTCGTCTTGACGTCCCCAACCGGAGACACAGTCCAATACGTACTTCAAATAATGTACACGGACTCCAATGATGCAGCCGAATACGAGGCCCTTTTACATGGTCTCCGGATGGCAATCTCCATGGGTATTCAACGCCTAGAGGTGCGCGGGGATTCAAACCTCGCAATATCCCAAGTAAATGGAGACTTTGACGCCAAGGATCCGAAAATGGCAGCCTACCGTAACGCCGTCCTAAAAATGTCAGCTCGGTTCGAAGGACTCGAATTCCACCATGTAGCCCAGGATAATAACCAGGCAGCAGACGTGTTGGCACGCATCGGCGCAAAACGCGACGCCATCCCTCCAAACATCTTCCTGGAACGGCTCTTTAAGCCATCCGTATTATGGGAAGAGGAGTCCGGAAATAACAACCCGGAACCAACTACACCTCCCAACACGGAACATTCTGACACAATCGGTGGCTTAGCCAATGAAATAACACCTTCAGCCCACGAAATAATGGCAGTAATTGCCCCGTGGACGGAACCACTCCTAGCCTACTTAATTAGGCAGGAACTTCTCGAAGACCAAAATGAGGCCTGCTGCATAGTTCGGCGATCTAAAGCCTACAAGGTCCATGAGGGAGAACTTTATAAGAAAAGTACAACCGGAGTCCTTCAAAGGTGTATCTCCGAAAAGGAAGGGCGAAATCTCCTGGCTGAAATTCACGCCGGACTCGGCGGGCACCACGCTGCAGCCCGGGCCCTTGTAGGCAAGGCCTTCCGTACAGGATTTTATTGGTCGACAGCCCAGGCAGATGCTCAGGACTTAGTCCAACAATGCGTCGATTGCCAGCTCTTTGCTAATCAAAGCCACATGCCACCTACCGCCCTCAAAACTATACCCATCACTTGGCCGTTCGTGGTCTGGGGGCTTGACATGGTCGGACCCCTTAAAGGGGGAACCCACAAGCAAAAATACTTATTGGTCATGGTGGACAAATTCACCAAATGGATAGAGGCCAAGCCAGTTAAAACGGCAGAATCCAGACCCGTGATAGACTTCATATCCGGGTAGTACACCGTTTTGGCATCCCCCACAGCATCATCACTGATAACGGCACGAATTTCACGGCCGATGAGGTTAAACTCTGGTGCAAAAACATGGGCATCAAGCTCGACTATGCTTCAGTCTATCACCCTCAAACTAACGGTCAAGTCGAACGAGAAAATGGTCTAATCATGAGCGGCATTAAACCCAGATTAGTGCGGTCCCTCACGGAACCTAACACGCACTGGGTAGAGGAGCTCGACTCCGTACTCTGGGGGCTGCGGACCACGCCAAATCGCACTACCGGATTCACGCCATTTTTTATGGTATACGGTGCAGAGGCAGTTTTGCCCCGCGACATCATTCATGACTCACCTCGCGTGCGCATGTACGAGGAAGGAGAAGCCGAGTTGTATCGGCAGGACAGTTTGGACGCCTTAGAGGAGGAGCACGACGTGGCAAAATCCCGTTCCGCATTCTATCAGCAGCAGGCTCGAAGATATCAAAGCAGAGAAGTACGGGCCAAAACTTACAATGTTGGTGAACTAGTTCTACGCCTGTCGGACAAGAAAAAGGACAAACTTAAGCCCAAATGGGAAGGTCCCTTCATCATCGACCAAGTCCTTACCGGCGGTGCATATCGTCTACGCAACACATCTGACAACTGACTCGAGCCGAACCCATGGAACGCAGCACGTCTCCGAAGATTCTACGCCTAGTGCCGGACTCAGAGTTTGTCTCCTTCCTCCGTCCACCTTTCATATTTTTTCGTTGTCTTTTGTTTCCCTCCTTTTTCCTCCCTCTTTCAGTAAAAGCCTTTGAGGGCTGATCTGCGCATTGTTCGCACACACTTGATGTGCTACTCGCACTCGTTATACCTGGGGGCTTCTTTAACAGAAGCTTATTTATACGGGCTTCATGCCCAACGCATGCGTCATACTTCCGCATGTACCTTTTACTCACCATTATATGCATTGATATGACTTAAGTTTTGGCCAAGCTGGGTTGCCTGGCTCCTGTGCTTACCCCTACATTCCCTATTGTTCGGCTAGGAGGTAAAGGGAGCACCTCTGCGATTGTTACTGCCGGGTCAGCCAGATGTGTACCTCAGACTGGGTGAAGCCGAAGGCTAGCGTTCTTAAGGGAATATTCGGTCGGTGACTCGAAAGATGATTTATTACTTATTTATTTATCTGCCCCCAGATGCTTTTTCTGCTCTTTTCGTAGTCCGGACATGCAATTTAGGGCATGCCCCCCAGGGAAAGGAACCCCTAACGGAACTATTCTCCCTGGAAGATGTTTCTTACTAACCATGTAATATAACATAGCTAGTTGGGCACTTGTCTGATAAAGCACTTATGACCCCTACGCCTGGTCTCCATGCATGCCCGGTTTTTGTATAACCGTGAGGGTATTCGGACACACTCCAGACTGTTGGGTCCCGAGGTTGAAGCAAAAAGGTCCGCAAAGACAAACGATCTACAATCCGGCTAGAACGCATTTTACATGTCATTTTAAATTACATCGTCAAACTGACTGATTGTACTCCTCTTCAATCCCATCTAACAGGCTGTCTAGTTTACAGTCCCGTTGGGAATATTTTGCGGCCAACTCTACTTGGCCATACACCAGGCTCACAGGGATCTCCTTCCCATCGGGCCCCACAGGTCCGACCTCGGCCATGTGGTTCGGATCAGCCTTCGTGTACCGCGTCTTCACCATGGCCCAGGCCTCCCTGGCGCCTTGACGGCAGGCTGATATCTTCCACAGACGGAAGCACTGCCGTACTCCCTGAAGCTTCTCAGCAAGCCCTCCAAGACCCTCGGGTAGGGAGACGGACGGCCATAACGCCTGAACGACGCCGCTCATCGCCTGTCGGACATGTTTGTGTAGTTGCAGCAGCTCGGGAAGAAGGTCACCCGTGGAACCAGGCATTTCCTCCGCCGGACGACCCGTGAGCACACCTACAGACACATTTCTGTCAATCGACTTCCTCGCCGAACTCTTCTTTTCAAAAGAGTTTGCTCAAGCACTTACTGTAAATGCCGCGACGAAGCCGCCGATTCTCCTTTATGGAGTTAGACAGCTGGACCCGAACATCTTTTAGTTCTTCGCCCAGCTGGGTGTTGGCATCTTGGAGTTTGTTCCTCTCCTGCTGCACCCTCATAAGCACCTTCTCACCGGCCTTCAGCTGGCGCAGCAGATGTTGCTTGTCCGGATCTAGTCCGACACCCTCTGCAATATTATTGTCAGACTAAAACGCACACGCTGCACTTCATAAACTACTTATCTTTTCGAAATATGTATTACCAGAGGGGGTCTCTGTGGCTCCCCCGGCGGCGGCTAGTGCGGCCTCAAGTTGGGCCTTGCATTCTTGAAGCTCCTGGGACAGGTGGGTATTCTTCTCCGTAAGATCCTGCATAACAAATGATCCTTAAATCAGTTAGTTTAACTATTTTAAGTCTCGGGGGCTACTGGCATATATAACTATTAAAATTCCTCACCCATATGTCTTTCACATACTGCTCCGTGGCTCTGGTTAAACCATCTTGAGCAGCACGGAGGTGCGCGTCTCCCGCATTAAAGGCATTCAACGCCTCTGGGGAGAAACACGCGTCACGAAGAACTGTCCGATGGCGCCTGTGATTCATGGCGCTCTCCACCTCATACCTGGTGGCGGACAGCCTGTCGGCATCCTCCGTTGGAGGAGCATACGGCTCGCGCCTTGCGCTCGCCTCCCCCTCCGGACCAGGTGTTGGAGCCTGGCTGGCGGAGGCTTGGTTGGCAACCTCTCTGGGCACAATCCGGCGAGCGCTCTTTCTCCTGGAAGAATCATGAGCATTAATATACCTCCCAGGAGTCTTTCCCTTAAAGACAATGGTGCGCCATACCTTTGCGGCGACGTTTCGATTCACGCCGCACTCCTCTTCCGCCTGCTGGGCCGCACTGACCCTGGTTGGTCAGTCGCCGCGGGCTCGGCTTCCCGCCGTAAAGGCACCTCCTGCGAAGCACCGTTGGTATACGGTGGTCAGGAATAAGCATTAAAAAAGCAATGGTGTCAGGACTTCGGCCGTACTCACCTGGGAAGCCGGATATAAACCGGGGTAGTCTGCCGTAATGGCGACTAGAGCATTGTCTATGCTGAGTTGGTGGAACACCCCATCAATCAGCTCCACCTCTATGTCCGGATCCTCTCCGGACGCCGAATCAAGGGATCTTCCAGGATCCTCGGGTTGTGGAGTCGGGCTTTCTATGCCCTCCACATCCCGGCGCAGTTCCTGCGTCGAAATCATAAAGTAAGACACTCAACTTTGAAAGCACGGACCAAATATGTAAACGTCCGCTTACCCAGATCTGAGGGTTATTCATGGAGAATCCATTCAATGGACTCGTGCGGAGGAAGTCCTCCTTCTCCCCCTTGTACAAGCCGGACAGGATCTTCACCAGATCGGCGGCCGATCCCGGCCCCTTGCGGCCATGACGGGTGGCGTCATTCTCCCCGTTGAAATCCCACATGGGGTGGCCCCTATATTGGAGTGGCTGCACCCCTCGTATAATGCATGTGGCCATGACTCCAATCATGGTCAATCCGGAATGGGCCAGTAACCTTATCCGGCCCATAAGATATTGGATGCTCCTATCATCTTCCCGTTGAGGGCTCTGCGGGCGCCAACTTAGGCGTTTCTTCACAGGAGCGTTGCTAAACTCCGGGAGGCCGATTCGAACTGGATCTGGCAGCGGGGCGTCTTCCATATAGAACCACTCCGAGGGCCAGTCTTTGGATGCCTTCTTCGGGGTTCCGGATAGATATCCGTTCCCGGCGATGCGCCATATTTCGGCTCTGCCCACTTGATATATCGACCCCTTGTGAGAACGGGGTACGAAGCAAAACAATCTCTTCCACAGCGCAAAATGGGGCTCGATGCCCAGGAACAGATCGCAAAGAGCTACAAAGCCCGCGATGTGCAAAATGGAGGCAGGTGTGAGGTGGTAAAGTTGGAGTCCATAGAACTCCAAGAGCCCCCGGAGAAACGGATGTATGGGAAATCCGAGTCCCCTTATTAGGTAGGGGACGAAGCATACCCTCTCTCCTTTGGAGGGATTGTGGACGCTCTCCGCCTGCTTCCCACCCTTGTAGGTGGCCAGTCCGGCTCGAACTAGAACCATAAAGGCTAGGGGAAGGTATCCCTCTGCTTGGAGCATCACTAACTCGCTATGCGGGACTGAAGATCTCCTCCAATCTCCGGGTTGAGGACTGGGAGCGCGAGAGGAGGAGCCGCGTCGACTGTCCATGTTGGAATGGATTTTTGTCAGAGGTGCTTCGATGAGTACTTGCGGAAGGAGGATGGTGTGATTCGGATCTGGATCCTCGCCTCTCTTATAGGCAGCTTATTCGCACAGCTAAGGGGTAAAACGTAAAAATACCCTGGCTTTTCGCATTCATACGACACGTGGAAGAGGGCCATTATTGGACGTAGAAGCCAAGGAGCGCAACATTTATAAGGAAGCCGGACACTATTCGGCAAACACATGGAATATGGAGGAGAACCCGCCTTGCAAACGCCGAAGACAATATACGCGCCGGACTCGTCGTTATTGAAGCCTGGTTCGGGGGCTACTGAGGGAATCCTGGACTAGGGGGTGTCCGGATAGCCGAACTATCATCATTGGCCGGACTCCAAGACTATGAAGATACAAGATTGAAGACTTCGTCCTCTGTCCGGATGGGACTTTCCTTGGCATGGAAGGCAAGCTTGGCGATACGGATATGTAGATCTCCTACCATTGTAACCGACTCTGTGTAACCCTAGCCCTCTCCGGTGTCTATATAAACCAGATGGTTTTAGTCCATAGGACGAACAACAATCATACCATAGGCTAGCTTCTAGGGTTTAGCCTCCTTGATCTCGTGGTAGATCTACTCTTGTAATACCCACATCATCAATATCAATCAAGCAGGACGTAGGGTTTTACCTCCATCAAGAGGGCCCGAACCTGGGTAAAACATTGTGTCCCTTGTCTCCTGTTACCATCCGCCTAGACGCACAGTTCGGGACCCCCTACCCGAGATCCGCCTGTTTTGACACCGACATTGGTGCTTTCATTGAGAGTTCCTCTGTGCCGTCGCAATCAGGAGGGATGCCTTTTCCCGTCTTTAAAGACGGCGCCGTCGTCAAGGGAGCTTTGGCCACCGGCCAAACTATCCGGCTAGGTGGTTTTCTTATGACCGCCTGTTCGGCCACCGTTCCGACAATGACCTCTGAGGTCATCAAAAGCGATCTTCACGTCAACTCGGAATTCGCCGAGCAGCTAGATCCGATGGAGCTCTCCTCCGTAAATGAGCTCTTGGATCGCATCGCAAGTGACACCTAGCCAATCTAGGAGACACCACTCTCCAAGAAGTAACAAATGGTGTGTTGATGATGAACTCCTTGCTCTTGTGCTTCAAATGATAGTCTACCCAACACTCAACTCTCTCTCACAGGATTTGGATTTGGTGGAAAGACGATTTGAGTGGAAAGCAACTTGGGGAAGGCTAGAGATCAAGATTCATATGGTAGGAATGGAATATCTTGGTCTCAACACATGACTAGGTGGTTCTCTCTCAGAAAATGTATGCTGGAAGTGTAGGCACGTTCTGATGGCTCTCTCCACGAATGAAGAGGAGGTGGAGGGGTATATATAGCCTCCACACAAAATCTAACCGTTACACACAACTTGCCAATCTTGGTGAGACCGAATTGAGAAACGCAGTCGGACCGCTTCAGCAAATCTAGTGACCGTTAGGATTTTCGGTGGGACCGACATGCAACTCGGTAGGACCGATATGGTTAGGGTTAGGGCATAACCTAATCTCGGTGAGACCGATTACACAAACTCGATGGGACCAATTTTGGTAATAAGCTAACCAGAGAGTTGGTCAGGCAAACTCGGTGGGACCGGCTCGCTCATTTCGGTGAGACCGAAATGTTACGAAGAGGAACAGAGAGTTTGCATTGTAATTTCGGTAGTACCGATTACTCAAACTCAGTGAGACCGATTTTGTTAATGGAAATACACAGAGAGATTACAATCCCATCTCAGTGAGACCGAAATTCCTATCGGTGAGACCAATTTGCCTAGGGTTTGTGGAAGTGACTATGACATCTGAACTCGGTGGCGCCGGATAGAAAGAATCGGTGGGGCCGAGTTTGACTTTTGGTTTAGGTCATATGCGGATGTGAGAAAGTAGTTGAGGGCTTTGGAGCATATCACTAAGCACTTTGAGCAAGTAAGCCATTAAGCAACACCTCATCCCTCCTTGATAGTATTGACTTTTCCTACAGACTCAATGTGATCTTGGATCACTAAAATAGAATTTGTAGAGTCTTGAGCTTTGAGCTTGAGCCAATCCTTTCGTCCTTAGCATCTTGAAGGGGTTCCACATCCTCTAGTCCATGCCACTTCATTGTTGAACTCATATGAAATATACTAGGTAAAAGTGTTAGTCCAACAAGAGATATGTTGACATTAATTACCAAAACCACCTAGGGAGCACTTGTGCTTTCAATATCCCCCTTTTTGGTAATTGATGACAACATACATCAAAGCTTTAAATAAGGATATAGAGAATAACAAGTAAAGCTTTGGAAAGACATGTAACATGCATAGGCTCCCCCTACATGTATGCAATGATGTGAATATGGAATATAGGAGCATGTGAGTGCATAAACCTGACAGAGTAAGCAATGTGTTACATGTATCTTGGCTATATGCATCAGAGCAAAAGATGTGAATGTGGGAAATGTACCTTCATGCTCATGAGTCCTTCTTGCAAACAGTATGTACATCAGCAAGAGTTCCTCATACACATGATTGTGATGCATATACTTACCTTGTGGTCTTGTGTTGGCTTAGGATGGAATGAACCTATGAAAATAAGGTTAGATAACACAGATACACCTACTAGCCACAGCAAACAGAAAGAAACCACAAGAGTACCAAGACTAGGATGACATGTAGAGAGTGAGTACTGAGTACCACATTGAATATAGACATGTCCTCAAAGGTAAAGATGTGCAATGAATTCAAGGATTTCCTTCCCTTAGATGTCTTGCTCCCCCTGAATCTAGCATGGGATACTGGGAGAAGATAGGGAACAGAAAATCAGAGCTCAAAGAAACAAATGAACAGAGCTAATGCAAATAAGCACATATGAACATGTCTTTCCCCTCAAGAAGACATGTGGCATCTCTCCTCTTGAACACCAAGCATCTGGGATCCTTGAAGATTACTCTCTCCTTGAGTATTTTCTCCCCCTAGAGATATGATTTAGCTTTGATGTGATCTCTCTCTCCCCCTTTGACATCAATTTCCAAGAAGGGTCTTCTGGAATTTGTCGTGAATGGGTTTGGTCCTTGAGTCATAGCACAAAGTACTAAGGTATGTGATGCTGGTAGAGGACAAGATTCATTGAGTGGAGCTGGATCAAAAGTAATGCAGGAATAAATGGCAAAATGTCTTTCCTGTGGTGAAATCGGTGGCACCGAGTGGTATGCTTCGGTTGCACCGAAAGGATTCGGTTAGACCGAAAACAAGAATCCGGTGTGATCGAGTTCATCACAGAGAAAACACTTGTCACCACGGCTTACTAGACAAGTAAGATCTCACAAGGATTTGCAAGAAATTGATTGAAAGATTTGCAATGAATTTGATGTAGGGAATGCAGAACAAATAGAAAAGAAAAGAAATCTAGATGAAGTTTTTTTGAAAGGGAAAACAAATATGCATGAGACAAATGCAAGAGCACAGAAAAGAACACAAGATAACTTCATCTAGAATTGGTCGGCGACAAAGTCACCTATGTTAGAGTATATTGACTTAGGATTCAAGTGAGATCACTTGATCATAGGTCATACTCATCGTTTAAGCTCAAAATGGGGTTACCATTTTTCGTTTAAGCATCTTGATGTATTCACATCTTGTCGAGTTGCTTTGACTCGTGACTCGGAGTAAAGCTTCTCTAAGATGGAATAACATATCTTGGATGGTGGTGTTGATTGTGATCATGTAGTTGAACTTGTGTGGGTTGCTCAAGGTTGCGTGAGTTGGGAGCACCACTTAGAATTTGAGTTCATCTACCTACATGGGTTAGTTTTTGCAAAAAATAGCACTTGTGTGTCCAAAATGACAATCATGAAGTTCAATAATAAATTTGTCAAAGGATATGTTTGAATGGTTCCATGCTTCCTTGCCTTCAACCACCGTTGTGTAGAGACTTGGTGATGTAGAGATTGCTCAAGATGTGAGTGAGTTGCAATCTCATAGATTTAGATTCATCCAAGTACCTAAAAGGGTTAGATAACATGCAAGGTGCAAATATATCCAAGACATAAGATAGTCATCATAAGAGAAATGTCAAGGATTAGTCATAGGCTCATGCCTTGCATGTATCAAATGGAGTTCCTACTCCAAGTTTGAGTCATCAATGATGTTCAATTCACCTCTTAACCTGCAAAACACTTTCTCATCAAGTGGTTTAGTGAAAATATCCGCTAATTGCTTTTCGGTGCGAACATGCTTAAGATTAATGTCCCCTTTGGCAACATGATCTTGAATGAAATGATGACGAACTTCAATATGCTTAGTTCGAGAGTGTTGCACGGGATTGTGAGCAATCTTGATAGCACTTTCATTGCCACAAAGTAATGGAACATGTTTCACATGTATCCCATAATCTTTAAGAGTTTGGGTCATCCAAAGTAATTGAGCACAACACGAACCAACGGCAATGTATTCCGCTTCGGTGGTGGATAAGGATACCGAGTTTTGTTTCTTGGAAGACCAAGATACAAGAGATCTACCAAGAAATTGACAAGTACCCGAAGTGGACTTTCTATCAACCTTGTCACCGGCATAGTCCAAGTCGGAGTAGCCAACAAGATCGAAAGAGGCCCTCTTTGGATACCAAATGCCAAAATTTGGTGTATGGATTAAGTATCTCACTATCCTTTTCACGGCCTTAAGATGACATTCTTTAGGAGCAGCTTGATATCGTGCACACATGCACATGCTTAGCATAATATCGGGACATGAAGCACATAGATATAACAATGAACCAATCATAGAGCGATAAACCTTTTGATCGATTGGTTCACCATCTTTGGTCAAATCAATATGTCCACTAGTAGGCATGGGTGTAGTCATACCTTTGCATTCTTGCATATTGAACTTCTTGAATAAGTCCTTGGTGTACTTCGTTTGAGAGACAAAGGTACCTACCTTAGTTTGTTTGATTTGCAAACCAAGAAAGAATTTGAGTTCACTCATCATAGACATCTCAAACTTCTCCGATATTAGCTTTCCAAACTTTTCACTAAAATGAGGATTAGTTGATCCAAATATAATATCATCGACATAAATTTGGCACACAAATAGTTCTCCATTAACCCTTTTAATAAAAAGAGTAGAATCTATTTTTCCAATTTCAAAGCCTTTTTCAATAAGGAACTTGGTCAAGCATTTATACCACGCTCTAGGAGCTTGTTTAAGACCATAAAGAGCTTTGTGAAGTTTGTAAACATGATCAAGTTTCTTAGGATTAACAAATCCGGGAGGTTGCTTAACATAAACTTCCTCCTCTATTTCACCATTTAGAAAGGCACTTTTAATGTCCATTTGGTACAAGGTGATATCATGGTGATTAGCATAGGCAACTAAGATGCGAATGGACTCAAGTTTAGCAACGGGAGCATAAGTCTCACAATAGTCCATACCTTCGACTTGTGTGTAGCCTTGGGCGACGAGACGTGCTTTGTTGCGAACTACTTGTCCATCTTCATGTTGCTTGTTGCGAAACACCCATTTGGTACCGATGATGTTGTGGTTGTTGTCGGGCTTCTCAACCAATGTCCAAACTTGATTTCTCTCAAAGTTGTGTAGCTCTTCATGCATAGAATTTATCCAATCTGGATCTTCCAATGCTTCTTCAACCTTCATAGGTTCAATGCTAGAGATGAATGAATAGTGTTCACAAAAGTTAGCTAAATGAGTTTTAGAGCGAGTGATTCTCCCGGTTTGGATATCATTGTAGATTTGCTCGACGGGATGGTCTATAGCAATTCTTGCTCGAACTCGTGAAAGCTTTTGCTTGGGTCTTGGTTGAACATCTTCTTCATCTTGTGCTTCTTCTTGGCCTTCTTCGTTGTTGACGTTGTCGTTCTCTTGTTGTGGTGGAGAAGGAGGTTGTTGGCGCTCGTCTTGGTGCACTTCCTTGTTTTCTTCATCTTGGTGTGTCCCACTTGTGTATGCTTCTGTATCAACTCTTGGTTCACCTTGTCATGAGGTAGAATATTCCACTTGGACAGACGAGGTACTCTCCTTCACCTCCGTTGGACGAATCTTGCCAATAGACAAGTCTTGGATTGCTTCCGAGGGGTCTCTGTCTCCTACATCAATTGGCAATTGCTCTACTTGCGGGCCATTAGATTCATCAAACTTCACATCTACCATTTCTTCAACCTTTCGGGGAAATTGTTGTAGACACGGTATGTGTGAGAGTTTGAGCCATAACCAAGTAGGGAACCTTCATGAGACTTAGGAGCAAATTTAGAACGACGATGCTTATCAAGAATGTAGCACTTTGAGCCGAATACTCGAAAGTATCCAACTTGGGGTTTGTTACCGGTGAGGAGCTCGTATGCCGTCTTGTCGAGTAGCTTGTGAAGATACAAGTGATTTGTTGCATGACAAGCTGTCTCAACTGCTTCCGCCCAAAAGTGCTTCAGCGTCTTGTACTCATCAAGCATCATTCTCGCCATTTGGATGAGCGTCCAGTTCTTCTTCTCAACAACTCCATTTTGTTGAGGTGTGTACGTAGCCAAGAACTCATGTGAAATACCTTCTCCTTCAAGAAAGGTATCCACATTTGCATTCTTGAACTCCGCTCCATTGTCGCTGCGAACCTTCTTGATCTTCACTTCAAATTGATTTTGGGCCTTCCTAGCGAAGTTTTTGAAGATCTTTTGAACCCGCAATTTATCATCGAGAAAGGGCACCCACGTAAATCTTCAAAAATCATCAACTATAACTAGACCAAAAGAATTTCCACCGAGACTCTTGTAGGCGTTCGGACCAAAAATATCCATGTGAAGTAGCTCGAGTGGCCTACTTGTGGTCATGATGTTCTTCACGGGATGCCTTCCTCCAACCTGTTTACCTGCTTGACAAGCGCTGTAAAGTCTATCCTTATCAAATATGACATCGTTAACGCCAAGGATATGATTTCCTTTAATAAGCTTGTCAAGGTTTCGCATGCCAACATGACCTAATCGTCTATGACATAACCAACCTTTAGAGGATTTAGCAATAAAGCAAGTTCTAGGTTGAGCCTTTTTAGTGAAATCAACAATTTATAGATCACCTCTACGTACACCGGTAAAGACCATTTTATGATTATCTCTACGAAACACTTGGCAATCTACTTCAGTAAATAGGACATTGAAACTGAAATTAGCAAGTCTAGATACTGAAAGTAAGTTGTAGCCAAGAGATTCAACGAGCATGACATTTTGTATGGAGCTATCATGTGATATGGCCACCTTACCGAGGCCAACCACCTTACCCTTTGAGTTATCACCAAAAGTGACATACTTTCGAGGACCATAGTTCTCAGCAAGCTCACAAAACATATCTTTATCTCCGGTCATGTGATCGGTACGTCCACTATCAAGAACCCATTCCTTTCCTCCTGCCATATATCCCCGAAGATTTGCCATAAGACCAAAGTGTCTCATTGCATCATCAAAATCAAAGTCACTATCATCATCCTCATCATAGTATCCATGTTCAACATCGTCATGTGGTGGATCAAGTCCTAGAGAGGGTGATTCCTTAGAGTGAGTTTGACAATGATCTTGTTTACGAATTTTGTCGGAAATAATATCACTAATAATTCCAACATCTCCTTTGGCACGCATAAGGTTTGTAAGCTCAAATAGACAATCACCAAAGATAGGATCACTGGAATTCATCTTACTCAAGGCAATAGACTTACGGAGAATTTCATCTAGATTTTTCAAGGAATAATTTGGAAAATGTTCCTCAAGAAATTTCCATATGGTGTAGGCACACTTAAGAGTAGACAAACATCCAATCAAGTTTCTAGGCAAGCCCCTAATGATAAGTTCAACAGTTCTAAGGTTGTGAATCATGTCAATTGACTCATCAAGGGTAGGATGCATAGGATCAACATGAGGTGCACAAGGGCAAGCAATGTACTTGTTCAAATGATATTGATTGAAAATCACAAGCATCTCATTTTTTCACTCATGAAAGTATTCTCCATCAAGTATGGGCACTCTTTGTCTAAGACTCCCAATTGTAGACTCATCCATCTTCCTCCAATTGTGTTTAAACCAAAGCAATGGAGACCAAAGCTCTGATACCAATTAACAGGATCGAGAAGAGGTGTCTAGAGGGGGGGTGATTAGACACTAAGTACCAAAAGTTGCATTTTTTAACTTCTTTAAGTTTAAGTGGAGTTTTGTCACAAGTTTAACAATCACAATACATAACAAGCAAGTATGCAAAGAGTATATGAGCAACGGAAAGTAAAGCATGCAACTTGCAAGAATGTAAAGGGAAGGGTTTGGAGAATTCAAACGCAATTGGAGACACAGATGTTTTTGTCGTGGTTCCGATAGGTGGTGCTATCGTACATCCACGTTGATGGAGACTACAACCCACGAAGGGTAACGGTTGTGCGAGTCCACGGAGGGCTCCACCCACGAAGGGTCCACGAAGAAGCAACCTTGTCTATCCCACCATGGTCGTCGCCCAAGAAGGACTTGCCTCACTAGCGGTAGATCTTCACGAAGTAGGCGATCTCGTTGCCCTTACAAACTCCTTGGTTCAACTCCACAATCTTGTCGGAGGCTCCAAGTGACACCTAGCCAATCTAGGAGACACCACTCTCCAAGAAGCAACAAATGGTGTGTTGATGATGAACTCCTTGCTCTTGTGCTTCAAATGATAGTCTCCCCAACACTCAACTATCTCTCACAGGATTTGGATTTGGTGGAAAGAAGATTTGAGTGGAAAGCAACTTGGGGAAGGCTAGAGATCAAGATTCATATGGTAAGAATGGAATATCTTGGTCTCAACACATGAGTAGGTGGTTCTCTCTCAGAAAATGTATACTGGAAGTGTAGGCACGTTCTGATGGCTCTCTCCACGAATGAAGAGGAGGTGGAGGGGTATATATAGCCTCCACATAAAATCTAACCGTTACACACAACTTGACAATCTCGGTGGGACCAAATTGAGAAACTCGGTCGGACCGATTCAGCAAATCTAGTGACTGTTAGGAATTTTGGTGGGACCGACATGCAACTTGGTAGGACCGATATGGTTAGGGTTAGGGCATAAGTAATCTCGGTGAGACTGATTACACAAACTCAGTGGGACCGATTTTGGTAATAAGCTAACCAGAGAGTTGGTCAGGCAAACTCGGTGGGACCGGTTCACTCATTTCGGTGAGACCGAAATGTTACGAAGAGAAACAGAGAGTTTGCATTGTAATCTCGGTAGTACTGATTACTCAAACTCAGTGAGACCGGTTTTGGTAATGGAAATACACAGAGAGATTACAATCCCATCTCGGTGAGACTGAGATCCCTATTGGTGAGACTGATTTGCCTAGGGTTTGTGGCAGTGGCTATGACATCTGAACTCGGTGGCGCCGGATAGAAAGAATCGGTGGGGTCGAGTTTGACTTTTGGTTTAGGTCATATGTGGATGTGATAAAGTAGTTGAGGGCTTTGGAGCATATCGCTAAGCACTTTGAGCAAGTAAGCCATTAAGCAACACCTCATCCCTCCTTGATAGTATTGGCTTTTCCTATAGACTCAATGTGATCTTGGATCACTAAAATAGAAAATGTAGAGTCTTGAGCTTTGAGCTTGAGCCAATCCTTTCGTCCTTAGCATCTTGAAGGGGTTCCGCATCCTCTAGTCCATGCAACTTCATTGTTGAACTCATCTGAAACATACTAGGTAAAAGTGTTAGTCCAACAAGAGATATGTTGACATTAATTACAAAAACCACCCAGGGAGCACTTGTGCTTTCAATCTCCCCCTTTTTCCTAATTGATGACAACATACATCAAAGCTTTAAATAAGGATGTAGAGAATAAAAAGTAAAGCTTTGGAAAGACATGTAACATGCATAGGCTCCCCCTACATGTATGAAATCACGTGAATATGGAATATAGGAGCATGTGAGTGCATAAACATGACAGAGTAAGCAATGTGTTACATGTATCTTGGCTATATTCATCAAAGCAAAAGATGTGAATGTGGGAAATGTACCTTCATGCTCATGAGTCCTTCTTGCAAACAGTATGTACATCAGCAAGAGTTCCTCATACACATGATTGTGATGCATATACTTACCTTGTGGTCTTGAGTTGGCTTAGGATGGAATGAACCTGTGAAAATAAGGTTAGACACCTTGGGAATCTTGAGGAGGACGTTGTTGAAGCGCTGGATATACTTATGCAGGGTCTCCCCAGGCTGCTGCTTGACGCGGCGCGGGTCGCCCGCGGACGGCGGACGGTCACGAGTGCCCTGGAAGTTGGCGATGAAGCGGTTGCACATCTCCTCCTAGGAAGAAATCGACCCCTCGGTCACGTTCAGGATCCAAGAACGCGCGCCATCCTTGAGGGCCATCAGGAACCAATTTTCCATGACCTTCTCGTCGCTGTTGGCCGCCTCGATGCTCAGCTCGTAGAGCTGTAGGAACTCGGCGGGGTCTGCGGTGCCGTTGTAGCATGGAGGCGGGTCAGCCTTGAACTTGCTTGGCCAAACAACATTGCGCAGCTCTGAAGTAAACACACGGCATCCTACCGTGGCCACCGGAGGTCGTCGAGGGGGTGGAGCGTGGTCCTGGTGAACACGCACCGCCGCCTCCTGTGGCAGCTCGTGAGCCTGGTGCTGGGGTGTTGGAAGCACGCACATTTCTCCTTGGGGACGTTGAACCACCTGGCAGCTCACGTCGTCCTGAGCCGGCGCCGGGCGCTGCGGGTCGCGCCATGGAGCCATATGCCTTGGCTTGAAGATGGTGTCCCGGGCTGAAGGCAGAGGAGGAGCCCCGTGCATGACATCGCCCGCTGCAGGTGGGTGCTGAGGCAGCGAGCGAGCCGGCCCGTCAGAGCCCCCGTGCGCGATGCTGATGAGCTCGGCGATACGCTCGAGCTACTCCTCGTAGAGATCACCCACAGGACGGTAGCGAAGGAGCTCCCGCGCCGTGAGCAGAGCAGCCTGCGCGTCCACCTGGCCGCGGCATGCGTGGGAGGACGAAGCTGCTAGGGTCAGCGACGGAGTAGCGGTGCGGCCATCACGGCGCACCGACGGGTGCAGCGATGAATCTTGCTGCTCATGGCTGGCAGGGCCCGTGGCGGCGTTGGCCACCGGAGAAGGAGCGCGGCGGGCGCAGCCGTCCCTCGCCGGAGCCATCTGAGCAACGGGGGCAGCAACTGCAACCCGACGCTCGGCGCAAGCCCTGTGTGCATCGGCCATGGAGGTGTCGGAGCAATGGCGGATTGAATGACAGAAGAGGGGATCCGATGCACCCCTACCTGGCGCGCCAAATGTCGGATTTCGGGATCCGGCAACTCTTGAGAGGTTCGAACTCTGGGGTGGGTGCGGAGATCTCAACCTACCCAGCCTAGCCTAGCGCATAGAGCTCACAAAGACACAAAGAGACAGAGATTTATACTGGTTCGGGCCACCATTGTGGTGTAATACCCTAATCCAGTGTGGTGTGGTGGATTTCCTCGAGGGGCTATGGATTAACTAGTACAAGGATGAACAAGCCTCGGGACGTGAGGTGTTCTTGAGCTGGTGTGGTGCTCGGGGTGGAATCGATCTCTCCTCTATGGTGGTGGCTAAGTCCTATATATAGTGGCCTTGGTCCTCTTCCCAAATATGAGCGGGAAGGGATTCCACAATGGCGGGATTTGAAAGGGGACAAGTAGTACAGTCTATCCTGACAAAAGTAGTCTTCGTGTGCGAAAAGCCTCTGGTCGTGACGCTGCAGTGGGCTCGGTGATGACCTCTGTCCTGCCGTCTTGGCGGTCTTGGTCTTGTTGCACCAGAATGGAAACCTTTGGCTGATTCCTCGGGACTCCGCACCTGCGGCTTGCCTCCCTTGCACCGAAGAGGAAACCTATGCTCTGCACCCGCCTGGTGCCCGCCTGGCCTTGGTCGTCATGGCTCACGTCAGCTGGGCCTCATGAGGTAGCTGCATAGAACTCCCCGCCCCTCAGGAGCCCTCCTGAGGAGGCCACCTCCTTCAGGGTTCTTGGCGTCGTCCGCCTCGCGAGGCTTGGCCCCTTGTGAGGGTCTTGCTGTGTTGGTGTTCAAGCTAGGCCGTACTAGGCTGTCGATGGAGCCGTGCGGTGGGCCGCAGGCAGGCAGGACTGGATACCCCCAAGTCCAGGACGCCGACACACCTTCCCGCCGGAGCTCACCCAGCTGATCTAGTAGTAGAATGCCTTGATGCAGATGCTCATCCAGAACCAACAACAACAACAACAACAACAACAACAACAACAACAACAACAACAACAACAACAAAACAATCCACCTCCACCACCCCCTATCGATAACTTGACCCATTTCCTAAGGCTAAATCCGTTGATGTTCTCTAGCAGCACTGAGCCGATTGTGGCCGATGATTGGCTCCGCAAGGTTAGAAGGGAGTTAGCCACTGCTGGATGCACATATGAAGATAAGGTGCACTTTGCCGCACATCAGCTTGATGGACCTGTAGCCTATTGGTAGGAGAACTACACCGCCACTTATCCTCTCACCACCATGACATGGGATCAGTTCCAGCAGGCCTTTCACACCGCTCATGTCTCAGCTGGAGCCATGAGTCTGAAGAAGTGTGAGTTCCGCAACTTATGCCAGGGGAATCATACTATGGGGCAGTACGTGGATGAGTTCAGCAAGTTAGCTTGCTATGCCCCAGATGATGTGGCCACAAATGCCGCTAAACATGAGAAGTTTCTCGAGGGACTCAATGATGAGCTGGGAATGCAGCTGATGGTGGCTACCTTCAACAACTACCAGGAGCTGGTAGACAAGGCCACCATACTTGAAGGCAAGCAGCAGAAGATTGATAGCTACAAGCGGAAGTATGGCCAGGGGAAGTACAACTCAAGAGCTCAACAGAGCCCCGCTTTGCCCCATACTCGGGAGGACACACCCATCACACCCATGGAGGACATAATCATGGAGGCCATAACCATGGAGGGAATGGGAACAATCACAACCATGACAACAACTTCAAGTCTGGCAATGGAGGCAATGGCAACCAACACCATCCTGCTTCGGCTCAGAAGGATCTGAGTCACATCACCTATTTCAAGTGCCAGAAGACAGAACACTATGCCACCAAGTAGAGGAATGGAAATGGCAACGACAATGGAAGCTCAGCAAAGAAGCCCAATCCTTTTCCCCGTTGTCAGGTGAATCACATCGACGTGGAGGACGTCTATGATTAGCCAGAAACTGTGGTTGGTAAGTTTTTATTAAATTCACGTCCAGTACTGGTACTCTTTGATTCTGGTGCAACACATTCATTCATATCAAGGGTAGTTGTGGAAAAGTACGGGTTGCCCACTAGAATCCTTAGAAGCCCTCTTCAGGTCAGTTCCCCAGGAGAAGAGATGATGGCAGGCTTAGGATGTCATTCGACCCTCAGCATGGGAAACCATGATTTTCTCGCAGACCTTATAGTATTGGAATCCCAGAGTTTGGACGTAATCCTAGGCATGGATTGGTTAACGAAGTTTGGAGGAAACATCGACTGTGCCCGCGAGACGATTTTGCTCACCACCCCGGAGCAGAAGAGGATCAAGTATGTATCCAGACGCACACTAATGAAGAATCGGGTGAATTCTCTCACGAGAGTCGTTCAGGAGGAAGTGCCAGTAGTGCAAGATTTTCCCGATGTATTTCCGGAGGAATTACCAGGAACGCCACCGGATAGAGACATTGAGTTTTTGATTGAGTTATTGCCCGGCACCGTCCCAATAACCAAGAGACCTTATCGGATGCCCCCGAATGATTTGGAAGAGATCAAGAAGGAAATTAATGAGCTATTAGAGAAGGGATATATTCATCCAAGCTCGTCACCTTGGGGAGCCCCAGTTCTTTTGGTAGAGAAGAATGATGGAACCCTGAGAATGGTTGTGGATTATCGTTCGTTGAACGACATGACCATCAAGAACAAGTACCCTCTGCCGATGATTAATGATTTATTTGATCAGCTAGTTGGAGCCAAAGTATACTCCAAGATCGATCTTCGATCAAGGTATCTGTTGGGGATATTACCACTGGGCGTGAACCGGCCTACCTGGGCCGGGTTAGCTTCATTAGTAGTTTAAAGGTGATTAAGCAGATGAAGGCCCAAAGCCTGTAGTCGGTTTAGAACCTGTAGCCGTAAACCGGCTTGATATGTAAACTTGCATTGTAAGTTAGGAATAGAGAGAGACCAACCGGGATACGAGTATGAACCGGTGTGGGACTCTGTGGACCGACGGGCGTCACCCGTGTATATAAGGGGACGACCCTGCGGCGGTTCAAGGACAAACAACAACAACTCGAGCCTAGGCAAAGCTTGTTTGCTCCCTAGCCATCGAAACCACATCAATTCCATCACAACTAGACGTAGGCTTTTACCTTCATCGAAGGGGCCGAACTAGTATAAACCCTTGTGTCTTTGTGTCCGCTTTAACCCCTTCAAGTTAACCCGTAGCGATGGCTCCACGACTAAGTCCTTTCACAAGGACATCTGCCGTGACAAATCCATGATAGTTGGTGCCCACCGTGGGGCTATCGCATGACGGTTTGATGATCTTGGAGGGCAAGCTCAAAGGACTCAAAGGCTATGCTGTGGGCCGGATGACCAAGAGTCGTCGCGGCAAGCTCTACATCGACGATGCGGGATGGGGTCCCGAAGCCGTCTCGATCGAGTACGGGTACCGGGTCCCCTTTGGTGGCATACACGTTTTTATCGGCAAGATTGGTGAGCCTGGGCATGAGCCGGACATCCGCACCAACCTCGTCGAGACGGCTCAGCGTGCGAGATCTACCCAGGTTAAACCGGCCGTGAAGCGTGCCTTCATGGGAGTCATCCACGAAGGAGAGCATGGGGACGAGTCAGAATACGGTAGCGAGACCATCGTCTATTCCGGCAACAAGTCCTCAACCGGAGAGACCGAATCATTGTACCAGTTGCAAGGCGACCAGATTAGGGGCTGTTCCGATGGCGACAGTATTCCGGACCCCCCTGAGCAGATCAACCGGGTTGGAATATTCATGGCCGGTACGCAGGCGGCGAATCACTCTTCGACCGCAGTAGCAATGTTCTTCGGATCAGCAGCGGCAGCGGCAGCAGGGGCAGGAGGCCTTGTGCGCCCACCAGTTCAAGTTATGTCTGACCTGTTTGATGCACTAGCTGTACTTATGGAAGAGGCCAATCCGACGGATCAGGAGGCCCATGATGCAGAGGTTGCAAAGGCAAGAGAGCAGATCGCACAAGCCAAAGCCGACCTGGCAGCAGAGAAAGACAGGATGGCCGCAGAGCGGGCCGCTTTGGACGCCCAGGCCTATAAGCTCATGCTCGACCAGAATGCATCACAGGAAGTCTTGAAGCGGAAGCACAGATCACGCATGCCATTAGGGTTCGACCCTCGAAATCTCTTTCACACTCCGGGAGCTGGAACCAGTAATCCGCCGGGGCACCTGGAGGTAAACCGGGTCGAGGCACCAGGGCCAGGAGCGACGGTCCAACCCCGCCTGATGGAACCTCCTCGGCGGAACATTGTGATTCCTCCGCTGGTCCAGACACCTCCGGGTCATTATTCTAATCCTATGGACAATCTTGTCGCAGCTGCTGCGTGATCAGAAGCTATCCCGGTCGAAGGAGACTCTCCTCAAGCAATAGAGACGTGCCGGGTTAAGGAACTTCTCCGGACCGCTTTGATTCAACAGGAGGCATATTCATACAGCCGCGATCGGATTCATTCCACACCTCGTCCAAGCCGGAGCTATAGTAGGTGCCTGGATGAACCGGCCATATCAAGCAATGCACGGGGCCATGAAGCGGCCCGTGGCAATTACCCGGCCGGTGGTGTTCACGATGCTCAGGATGTAGTGGACCGGGCCCGGGCACGAAGGGAGGCTGAGTTAGCAGCACAGAACGAGGCGGATCAGCTTACACCGGTTCGTCCTACCACCTGTGCCGGGCCAGGGGTCACATCTAGCTTGGGAGTGCCCTGTTTAGTCCCTGCTTTACGCAATGTACGCCTGCCCAAGGACTTCAAGGGCCCGCGCAAGGTGCCGAATTACACCGCTGATTTATCTCCAGAAGCATGGGTAGAGAGTTATGAGATGGCAATGGAGATGCTGGATGTGGATGAGACCGCGTGTGCAAAGTACTTCACCATGATGCTTGAAGGCACAGCCCGTACTTGGTTGAAGGGCCTGCCACCTAATTCTATCAGTTCATGGGCCCAGTTGCGGACCCGGTTTATCCAGAATTTCAAAGATACGTGTAAGCAACCTAAGTCCATAGTAGACTTGGCGGCTTGTGTTCAGGAGGACGGAGAGTCAGCAACCCATTGGGTACGCCGCGTTTCTGAAGTCTTGCACTCGTCTGACAGGATCAATGCTGACTCTGCGATCTTAACCCTGGAGGGCAACTGCCGGTTTAAGCCTCTAAAGTAGAAGTTGGGGCGTATGAAGCGGTTCTGTAATGACATGGGAACTCTCATGGCCGCTTTAGTGAAGTATGCCGATTCTGATAGTACCAAGGATCCCGAGACTGACAATGACGAAGCAGGGAAGGGAAAAAAGAATAGCAACTCTAAGGGGCATCAATACAAACCGGCGGGCCATGGAAACAGAGGCAAGTGTAAGGAGGATGGCAGCATGGACTTTGTGGCTAACACTAATGTGCAGGACAAGGGTCAGCGGCGCAGAGGTAAAGCGGCGAATCGTAATGGGGCTCCAAATCCTAACCCGGATCGCTTAAACTATTTGCTGAATCAGCCTTGCCCAAAACACGGGACGAAGGAGGCGCCGGCTAACCACCTTTGGAAGGATTGTTACATTATGCAGGAATTTAAAAACTCTAATGCCTTCCGGTATGACCGTGGGTCAGGTGGTGGCTCAAGATCTGGTTTCCATGGGCTGGGTCACGATGGAGCTTCCGGTTCAGGTTTCAATTAGGGCTGTAATAATAACCAGGATAATCAGAATGGTCAAGGGGGTTACAACCAACAGCAGCAGCAGCAGCGGTCGGGTTATTAGAGCCAGCCAAAACAGTTGAACAATGGGCAGTATCACGTTTTCACAACTAGCTCGGATAAGCGCGACCGGAAACTTCATAAGCGAGTAGTGAACTCTGTTGAACCGGCCGTACCGCGTTATTTACGCTGGTCGGAGCAGCCTATCATGTGGAGCAGGGAGGATCACCCCCCCCCCCCCCGGTTGACAATCCGGGCCAGTTGGCATTAGTGGTAGACCCTCAGGTGGGAGGTTATAAATTCACCAAGGTACTCATGGATGGAGGGAGCAGTATTAACATCCTGTACTATGAGACATTCCGCCGCATGGGGCTAACAGACAAGGATCTCAGACCGTCTAATACGGTGTTCCATGGTGTGGTGCCTGGCAAATCAGCATATCCTGTTGGTAAGATAGCCCTGGAGGTGGCTTTTGGGGACGAGCATGATTCCCGATCCGAGACACTAACCTTTGAGGTGGTGAAGATCCGGAGCCCATATCACGCCTTGTTTGGGCGGCCGGCTTATGCCAAATTCATGGCACGACCTTGTTATATCTATTTGCAGCTCAAGATGCCAGGTCACAAAGGGACAATAACGGTTCATGGGAGCCGCAAGATTGCTTTGGAATGTGAGGAAGGTGATGCGGCCTATGCAGAGTCGGTTTGTGCCCGGGAGGAGTTAAAATATTATAGGGACAATGTTGATCTGGCAGACATGACCCCTTTGAAGAAGCCAACTACGGAGCATGATTCAGATCTGAAGTTCAAATCAGCGGCTGAGACCAAGCTTGTTGACTTTGTGCCCGGCGATTCGTCCAAGCAGTTCACTGTCAGTGCCAACTTGGACCCTAAATAGGAAAGCGCGCTCATCGAGTTCATCCGTGAGAATCGGGACATTTTTGCATGGAAGCCTTCTGACATGCCAGGTGTATCGAGGGAACTCGCTGAGCACACTCTTAATGTTGATCCCAAGTATAAACCGGTAAAGCAATTTCTCCGCCGGTTTAACGAAGAGAGGCGCAAAGCTATTGGGGAGGAGGTGGCCAGGCTCTTAGCAACTGGTTTTATCATTGAAGTGTTCCATCCAGAGTGGCTTGCTAATCCAGTGCTGGTTCTTAATAAAAATGGCACTTGGCGTATGTGTGTGGATTACACGGATCTTAACAAGGCTTGTCCAGCGGATCCTTTTGCCCTCCCTCGCATTGACCAGATTATTGGCGCCACGGCGGGTTGTGAGCGTTTGAGTTTTTTGGATGCGTATTCTGGGTATCATCAGATCAAAATGGCGGTTAAGGACCAGGAGAAGACGGCGTTTATTACTCCCTTTGGAGCCTTCTGCTATGTATCTATGCCTTTTGGGCTCAAGAGCGCCCAAGCCACTTATCAAAGGTGTGTACAGAATTGCCTGCATACACAGATCGGCCGCAATGTGCACGCCTATGTGGATGATATTGTAGTCAAGTCAAGGCAGAAGGATACGCTGGTTGATGATCTAAAGGAAACCTTTGACAACTTGCGGGTTTACAAGATGATGCTTAACCCAGCCAAATGTGTTTTTGGTGTTCCGGCAGGCAAGTTACTGGGCTTTCTTGTGTCCAACAGAGGAATCGAGGCTAATCCGGAGAAGATTACGGCTATCACCTCCCTGGCTAAACCAAAGTGTATCAACGATGTTTAGCGTTTGGCGGGTCGGATTGCCGCGCTGAGCCGGTTTATCAGCCGCCTCGGAGAGAAGGCCATCCCTTTATACCAGATGCTGAGAAAGACAGATCAATTCGTCTGGAGTCCGGCTGCTGACGAAGCGTTGGAGGACTTGAAGCGGCAATTAGCCAATCCGCCCGTTCTTGCAGCTCCGGTCGACAAGGAGCCGTTATTGCTATACGTAGTGGCCAATGCTCGCGCAGTTAGCGTGGCTATTGTGGTAGAACGCAAGGAGGCGGGCAAGGAGTATCCGGTTCAGCGGCCGGTTTACTATATCAGCGAGGTGCTTATTGAATCTAAGCAAAGGTATCCGCATTGGCAGAAGCTGGTATATGGAGTTTTCATGGCAAGCCGGAAGTTGAAGCAGTATTTCCAAGGGCACCCTATCACAGTGGTCAGTTCAGCTCCCTTGGGCGATATCATACAGAACCGGGAGGCGACTGGCCGGATTGCCAAGTGGGCTATAGAACTTGGGCCGCACGGATTGAAGTACGTACCCCGGACGGTGGTGAAGTCTCAAGCACTTGTTGATTTCATCAATGATTGGACTGAGTTGCAAGCACCAGAGGAGATGCCGGATCACACATATTGGACTATCCATTTTGATGGATCCAGGCAATTGGAAGGCTCGGGGGCTGGAGTCGTGTTAACTTCCCCACGAGGTGATAAGTTTTGTTATGTTCTCCGCTTAATGTTCCCTTGTACTAATAATGCAGCTGAGTATGAAGCCTTGCTCCATGGTCTCCGGATGGCTAAAGAGATGAATCTAAGTCGGGTTAAGTGCTTCGGTGACTCGGACCTCATAGCTCAACAGGTGTTTGGCACTTGGGATTCTAAAGACCCACTCATGGCTGCATATCGTCGTGAGGTGGATATTGTTGCAGGTCACTTCAAGGGTTATCAGGTGGATCACGTGGATCGTCGAAAAAATGAAGCGGTGGACGCTTTAAGCCGGTTGGGCTCTCAGCGTAAACCGGTCCCGGCTAATGTCTTTCTTGATGTGTTGCACAATCCGTCAGTCAAGCTCCTAGGTGAAGCGGATTTGGCTATTCCTGATCTGGAGGCTCAATTGCTGGCAGCCCTGCACGTTACACCGGATTGGACAGTTCCTTATCTTGTGTACATGAACCGGGGAGAGTTGCCAGAGGATGAGATTCTAGCCAGGCAGATAGTCCGGCGATCCAAGTCTATGACCATTATCAATGGCGAATTGCATCATTGCAGTGTATCAGGGGCGTTTCAACGTTGCGTCTCTCCTAAGGAAGGTTGTGAAATTTTACGTGAAATCCATGAAGGGGATTGTGGTCACCACGCCGGTTCAAAGTCTCTGGTGGCTAAGGCGTTTAGTCACGGGTTTTACTGGTTGACAGCTCATGCTGATGCGGAGGACTTGGTTAAACGGTGTGATGGCTGTCAGAAATTTTCAAGGCGTGCTCATGTGCCGGCTCAAGAATTAAGGATGATTCCAATTACTTGGTCGTTTGCAACATGGGGGCTAGATATGGTCGGACCTTTTAAAAGATCCAAGGATAAGAAAACCCACCTTTTGGTGGCAGTTGACAAGTTTACCAAGTGGGTTGAAGCGGAGCCTGTCAGCAAGTGTGATGCAGCTACAGCGGTGCAGTTCAGTAAAAAGGTGATTTTCCGGTTTGGCTTTCCACACAGTATCATTACTAACAATGGTACCAATTTATCCAAGGGTGCTATGAAGGAATTCTGTGAACGTGAGCAAATCAGACTTGACGTATCATCAGTGGCTCACCCCCAGTCCAATGGGCAGGCAGAACGAGCTAATCAAGAGATCTTGCGAGGCATCAAACCCCGGCTTATGGTTCCATTGCAAAGAACACCGGGATGTTGGGTTGAAGAGCTACCATCTGTGCTATGGAGTATCAACACTACGCCCAACCGATCTACAGGATACACACCATTTTTTATGGTCTACGGATCAGAGGCGGTTCTCCCTAGTGATATCCGGCACGATTCGCCTCGTGTGGCAGCTTATGTTGAAGCGGACAATGAGACAGCACGGCAAGATGCTTTGGACCTATTAGATGAGGAGCGTGACATAGCGGCTGCCCGCTCAGCGATTTATCAACAAGATCTTCGTCGCTGTCACAGTCGCCGGGTCAGAACCAGAACTTTTCAAGAAGGAGATTTGGTGCTTCGGCTCATCCAAGATCAGACGGATATGCACAAGTTATCCCCACCTTGGGAGGGACCTTTCGTGGTCAGCAAGAATCTGCACAATGGGTCGTACTATCTGATTGATATTCGAGAGCATAAAGACTCACGCACATCAGAGGAGGAGACCAACAGGCCGTGGAATATAGCTCATCTTCGGCCTTACTACACTTGAGCCATCGGCTCTATCTATGTACATATTATGGCAGTGTATATATTATCATTGATATAATAAAACCGGAGCCTCAGCTAAAGCGGGGTCTCTGTCCTTTCATATCATGTGTGGTTACATGGAGTGGTTCTGTTTTAAAGCGGCCTCCGGTTTACCCCTTGAAATTTGCTTTTCAAAAAAGCTTTGTGATATCACTTGGGGCCTTGGTCGTGTCCGAACCAATGCGACACCTTTTGATAGGCGAAAGCCACCAGATCACTTGGGGACATGGTCAAGTCTGAACCAGTCACGCCTCTTGATCGGCCTAAGGCCACAAAATCACTTGGGGGCTTGGTTGAACCCGAACCATTGCCACGCCTTTTGATCGGCATAAATGCCACGGTTTCATTTGGGGACCTGGCTGACTTGAACCATTGTCACTCCTATTGGGGGCTTGGTCCTGTCCGACCATGGTAACACCATCTGATCAGCTTAGTAAAGCATGTTTTTGCAAATGGTTTTTATCATTGCCTTTGCTGCCATATTTCTTTTATGACTATTCTTCAATTTTTGTTGTGTTTCCTTTAAACCAACAACACTTTTTTACCGGTTCAGCTGACGGAAATCGGTTCATTTGTATTCTGGAGAAATATGCCCGGTTTAACTTTCCTGTTAACATCATGAAGTAGCAGGGGGGGCTCATAATGACCCAGCATGGTTTACATGGGAGTTGTTTTCTCCCCTTTGATGGTAATGGTTTATAAATACTCCATTTCAAGCCTGGCTAAGCCAACTTCATGCCCAGCGATGGCAGGTATTTTGTATCGCATATTTGATTATATGTTTTAAATACATTGATATATATATATATATATCAAGGTTATAAACCGGTTGGCGGTATAACCGCCACCGCAGTTCAAGATTTTCTGATTGTAGGAAATATAAATTGAGGATTTCAAGCAAAAGCATCAGTACTTATGCACGAAGGCATATTCAAGGCAGAAGTATTGACTATCCTATTACAAGGCAACGCGGTGCCCAAATAAGATCATTGTTGTTCCAGGGGATCATAATAAAGCAGCTATTTAAACCGGCTTCCGGTTCAAGCCTGTTCATCAAACCGGTCTGATGGTTGTGGGTCGTCCCGCGCCGCTTCAGCTTCCTCATCTCTATCCATTGGCTGGAAATCAACAGTGGTCCAGTCGATTCCCATTAAAGCTTGAAAGACAGCCTCTTCGTGGATCAGAAAAGACGGTTCAATATCAGGAGTGTAAGTATGCTTACGGATTGGAGGAACCAGATTCTCCGCTTCAGGAATTGGTGCAGCCACTTGTTTGTTCTGATCATTGTACTGAGCTTGATAATGCGACAAGTCGGCCTCTTCAGCCAATTGACAAGCCAGAGGGCGTACTGCACGGTTTATCGCCCTCAAATCATCTTCATTGAACTCTGAGCCATCTTCCTTCAAGCTGGGATAGCCTTGAGTTGCTTCAACAGGATCGAAATCTGGCACCCATGCTTTTGCCCGGATTAAGGCGTTAATGGCTCCGGTTCGAGCAGCAGATTTTTTTCAGTTCTTCAATCCGAGCAGGAAGCATTGACAACCTATTAAGAGTGTCTTGGATTAAAGTGGGTGCCGGATTGTTATGAGATGCAGTGGTGATGATCCGTTGCGCTCCGGTATACAGCTGTTCAATTAAAGTGTAGGCAGCCTTCAACTTCTTCCGAACATCTGACCCTAAGTGACCAATGCGTGTACCTGTAACAATACAGGAAAGATCACAAACCGGATCTATTATAAGCAGGCCAGAGTTGTCCAGGAAACCAAAAGGAGCTTACCAAAGATAGCAGCGGTCATGGAATGTACTTGCCGCTTTACGACGGTCAGCTCATCTACCACCGGTTTAAGGGCAACTTCAGCGTTTTCAGCTCTTTTTATTAAATCGGCCTTCTCAGTGGCCCAATCGGTCCGCTCCTTCCTGAAGCCCTCTTTCAGCTGTTCTGTGATGCTCAAAGCGCTGGTTATTTCTTCCCTTGCCTTGTCGGTTTCAGCTTGTTGGGTTTTCAAAGTTTCCTGCAGATCAGTAATCCGGTCCTCTTTGATCCTCACTTCAGCCTGCATAAAGATAGTGCTTGGCTTTCAGCAAACGGTACAAGAATTTGAAGTACCAACCACATAACAAGTTATACACTTGATACTTGGGGGCTAATGCACCTTCAATTTTCATCTATTACTAAATCGCAAAGCCCCAAGCTCAATACAGGTATTCAACTTGGCACTTGGGGGCTAATGGCTATTTGCTCAGTTATGTTCTGATGGTAGAATCTTTATTGGAGTCCCGGTTTAACTATACTAAGTTGAACCCGCCCTTGGGGGCTACATTGATGGATTTCAAAGTATTGAGGACTATATTCAAGTCCCGACTTGAAGAAGGTTACAAAACGGCCCTTGGGGGCTAGGAGGATTAATACAGTGGCAGTAATTAAAGAAAGAAGAAGCACAAGGAAGTTACCTCAAATTTATCTCTCATCATCTTTACCAGGCCAGCTTCACAGTCACGACTAGTATATAGCCGGTTCAAGTAACCAGAACAAAGATCTTGGGCACTCAGAGCAGCATATGTTTCCAGATCAACATCCCATTTGCCTTTGTTCATGGCAGAAAAATCTTCTTTCACAGTATGCTTGGCCAAAGCGACAGGATTCTCTGGTTCAAAGCGACCTACGCCGGTAATTACAACATCATCATCCTTGGACTCGCCGGTTTGCGTTGGCGCGGTCGGTTTATCGGCAGGCTTTGAAGGACTGTGGGATCCATCAATCCGGACAGAGCTGGCAAGCTGGTCAACAGGGACTGAGATATTGATAGGCCTTTTATCAGTAATAGCATCATCTTGCAAGGGAGGATCATTGGGAATATCTTCAGGAACGAACGCTTCAAGATCTGGTGCTTTATCCTATTCAGGGGTAGCATCTTCCTCGGCCGCTTTATCCAGGCGGGCTTTCTTGCTCGGTTTAGGTTTAGCCCTGAAAGAGAAACAAAGAGTCAAGGAACAGCATAAGTTATAACATGGTATACCAGAAGCATATGTTCAGTCTAGCTTACCCAAGAACCATTTTCAGTGGTGGCAGCTGAGTGGCCGATGATTCACCAGAGGAAGAATGGGAAGTAACCTGATAATCGGAGTCGGACGGATTAAGAGGTTGATGGATGAAACCCGCTTTAGGATATAAATTAATAAAAAGGTCGGAGACCTTGGAGTGGCGTTTTCGAACCGGACTGTTCGTTAAACCGGCGGAAGTAACTACCTGGCCGCTGTGCCGGGTTGTACGGCGAGCTTTATGTTGCTGAGTCTTCATAAGAAATTTGGGATCCAAGTAAGCAAGAGGATGAGAAAATTTAACTTTTCGGTTTGCCTGGCGAAATTTTGGCAAAGGCAAAGGATCTGAATCGAAAGAGAGAATAATTACCTCAGCGACATCAGCATTACTGGCTTCAGCGTCGTCCTGACAAGTATCATCATCAATAAGGCGTGTAAAAAGTAAGCCTAGTGAATTGAGTTCTACCTCAAGGTCTGAGTTACCCACATCATCATCAACAGCCGGATCAGATGAAGCAGTGGTTTTCCTCTTTTTAGCAGGTTTCTTGACAACCTTGGTTTTGGGCCGGATTGACCGTTCTGTTTTCTCCGGTTTGTCTTGTGGAAGCTTCTTGCTCCAAAACGGATTATCACCCTGGTTAAGAAGCAATTGATGTCAGACAGAGATAGCAATAACAGGTTCAGTAAAAAGTACAATCAAAATCTTACAGCTGGCGGTTTGTTGGTAGCACAGAAAGGGAGTAGGCCGGTTTGAGCGCAGAGGTGCTCCGATTCGTTCAGCATTTTCTTCATAGCCTCTGTGACTTCATCATCGGAGAGCTGGATGTTGGTCTGTCGGAGTGGGTCATCAATGCTACCAGTATACTCGCACATTAAACCGGAGCGCCGGCTGAGAGGCAGTATGCTCCATGATATCCAACAGCATGCGAGATCTACTCCTGTTAAACCATTGGCCATGAAGGCTCGGAGTTTGGATAATTGCGGAGCGTATTTACTCCTCTCCTTGGCACTTAACCTTTGTGGGAAGGGGTGTGTATTACTGAGCTGCTCCGGACGAAAGCCAGGCAAAGGATTCATCAGGAGAAGTATCTTTGCAGTAGAACCATGTTGCATTACACTCCTTGGGATGGCTGTGTAGTCTGGCATGGGGATAAGTGATTTCTTTCCTTTTCTGAATTTCCATACCGCCCAATTCGGTATTGGGACCATCAGTGAATTCTGTGCGGCGGTTTAAGTGGAAGCAGTCTTTGAACAATTCAACTGTGGGGTTTATCTTGAAGGTATACCTCACAGAGCACTTGGAAGTGACATAAGTTGATAACAGAATTGGGGCCAGTATCTTGCGGGCGGAGTTGAAAATTGGCTAACACATCCCAGTAAAATTTAGAGCCGGGCGGTTTGAAGCCCCGGGCTAAGTGATCCGCAAAGATCACAACCTCTCCCTCTTGAGGTGTGGGAGGACATTCATCACCAGGAACCCTCTAGTGGATAGTCTCTTTGCTATCTAAAGCGCCGATTGAGACTAAATCATCCAACTGAGTTTCTGTGACACGAGAAGGAACCCAGTTGCACTCATATACTTGTTTGGCCATGATGAGATCTACAAGAAATAGGTGTTTCCGGTTCAAGAACATGTTGGATAAAAGAAGGCGCTGGTATGAACAATGCTAAACCGGAGGCAGTATATTTAAACCGGATATTTATGAGATGGCATCATATGGCTAAAGAGTTCTGGCAGTTGAACAAGGGGACTAATGGTATATACCGGTTTATTAACTTTTTCTATATTAAGTTAAACCGCCTGATCTAAACATTGAAAGCAATTGAGGTTGTAGATGGCTAAGTATGCAGAAACAGGTTTCACAAGGTCTTATTGCAGCAATGGATCTGAAGCAAGTTCAGAAAAACAGAAAATATTCAAAAGGTTAAAGCAGAACAGAAGTAAATCAATGGGTACGAATGTGGATGAGATCTATAGATTTGAGCGTAAAACTACAGGCGGATGCTAAAAAGCTACTGCTGGTCAGAGCAGGGTTTCATAGATATGTCCAGGAGTCTAGGTACGAGTATGAACAAGTGATGAACACGGCAAGAACACGAAACCCTAGAATGGATCTATGTTAAGAAGAACAGAAGGCTTACCAGAGTCGAGGAAGACGCGGAAGGCTACCGTGGTGCTCTGGTGCGTTCAGGTTGATGCAGCGGCCCAAGACGGTGCAGAGGTCAACGGCGGCGGCGGAGCTCCGAGGCTGGCAACGCGAGGAAGATTAAGAGAAAGAGACGAAGGGGAGAAAAGGAAATGACCCTTCGGTCCTATTTATAAGGCAGAGGACGTGTGTCAGGCGCGCGAATCCAGGAGCCACAAGATTCGGAAGTGGAGCTGCTGCCTTGGGTATCGCAGATCTATTAATAAAAAAAGGCGTCATAAAAGTTAACTTCATGATGACGTCATGCCGGTTTATAGCAACCAGAGATGATGACGACATGGCGGTTTACCAATTACCAGAAGATGTTGAAGACAAAGATTTTTGTGAAGGATTGACATGAACCAGTTCAAATCAATCTGTGGCCTAATGTTGGGGATATTACCACTGGGCGTGAACCGGCCTACCTGGGCCGGGTTAGCTTCATTAGTAGTTTAAAGGTGATTAAGAAGATGAAGGCCCAAGGCTTGTAGTCGGTTTAGAACCTGTAGCCGTAAACCGGCTTGATATGTAAACTTGCATTGTAAGTTAGGAATAGAGAGAGACCAACCGGGATACGAGTATGAACCGGTGTGGGACTCTGTGGACCGACGGGCGTCACCCGTGTATATAAGGGGACGACCCGGCGGCGGTTCAAGGACAGACAACAACAACTCGAGCCTAGGCAAAGCTTGTTTGCTCCCTAGCCATAGAAACCACATCAATTCCATCACAACTAGACGTAGGCTTTTACCTTCATCGAAGGGGCCCAACTAGTATAAACCCTTGTGTCTTTGTGTCCACTTTAACCCCTTCAAGTTAACCCGTAGCGATGGCTCCACGACTAAGTCCTTTCACAAGGACATCTGCCGTGACAAATCCACGACAGTATCATCAGTTGAAGATTCGTGAATAGGATATACCCAAAACAGCTTTCACCACCAGGTATGGTTTATATGAGTATACCATCATGTCATTTGGATTGACTAATGCCCCCACATATTTTATGAGTATGATGAACAAGGTATTTATGGAATATCTGGACAAGTTTGTCGTGGTGTTCATTGATGACATATTGGTTTTCTCCAAGAGCGAGGAAGAGCATACGGAACATTTGCATCTAGTTCTGGAGAAACTCCAAGGACATCAGTTATATGCCAAGTTCAGCAAATGTGAATTTTGGCTAAAGGAAGTCAGATTTCTCAGACATGTTATTTCAGGAGAAGCAATAGCAGTCGAACCCACCAAGGTTGAATCAGTCACCAAATGGCAGTCACCCACCTCGGTCAAGGAGATCCACAGTTTTCTCGGACGAGCAGGATATTATCGGAGGTTTATTGAGAATTTATCCAAGATTGCCAAGCCCATGACTGAGTTGTTGAAGAAGGAAACCAAGTACATTTGGACCGACGATTGTGAAGCTAGTTTCCAGGAGTTGAAGAAATGTTTGGTTACAGCCTCAATGCTAATTTTGCCGGACATACACAAGGATTATCAGGTATATTGTGACGCTTCTCGTCAAGGACTCAGAGGAGTACTCATGTAGGAAGGAAAGGTTGTAGCATATACCTAAAAACAACTACAGCCTCACGAGATGAATTACGCCACACACGATTTGGAGTTAGCAGTTGTAGTGCATGCACTCAAGATATGGAGACATTTCCATGTCGGAAATAGTTGTGATGTTTACACACATCATAAGAGCTTGAAGTATATTTTCACGCAGAAGGAGTTGAACCTCAGGCAGATGAGATGGCTAGAGTTGATCAAGTACTATGACATGAGATTGCATTATCACCCAGGGAAGGCAAATGTGGTTGCAGATGCCTTGAGTCGTAACTGCTATGTGAACACCCTCGTAAATGGAGGATTACCGCAGTAGTTAGCCGATGATCTCATAGATCTCCGGCTGGAGATACTACCGAGAGGATTTGTCGCCACCCTGGAAATTTAGTCCACTCTGACCGGAAAGATTCGTGAAGCCCAGAATATGGACAAGGAAATTGCAGAGATAAAGGAAAGGATGAGTAATGGAAAGGCTAAAGGTTTTTGTGAGGATGAGCACGGAACTTTATGGTTTGAGGGTCGTATCTATGTGCCCAATGACCCAGAGGTTAGGAAGTTAATTCTTCATGGAGGCATGATTCACTATACTCGATTCACCCAAGCAACACCAAGATGTATTTGGACTTGAAGGAAAGTTTCTGGTGGACAGGTATGAAGAAGGATATTGCCGAGTATGTAGTAGTATGTGATGTTTGCCAGCGAGTAAAGGCCGAACATTAGAAGCCGACAGGGTTACTTCAACCTCTGCCGATACGCGAGTGGAAATGGGAGAAACTTGGAATGGATTTTATCACAGGATTACCCAGGACAGGTTCACGTTATGATTCCATCTGGGTAGTGGTTGATCGCTTGACCAAGGCAGCTCATTTCATTCTCGTGAAGACCACATATACCAGCGCTAAGTTAGCCAAGATATACATGACTAGGATCATATGTCTGCATGGAGTTCCGAGGAGTATCTTGCCAGATAGAGGAACACAATTTACCTCAAAGTTTTGGAATCAGTTGCATGAAACTTTGGGTACGAGGTTGGAGTTCAGTACGACTTTTCATCCGCAGGCAGATGGACAAACCGAGAGAGTCAACCAGATTCTGGAGGACATGTTGAGAGCCCATGCGCTGGACTACAGGTCTAGCTGGGATGATAATCTGCCATACACAGAGTTCTCATACAATAACAGCTATCAGACCAGTCTGAAGATGGCCCCTTTTGAATCTCTATACCGAAGGAGGTGCCGAACACCATTGTTGTGGGATGGTGTTGGAGACCAAAAACTTTTCAGTCCCGATCTTATCAGAGACTCCGAAGAGAAGGTCAAGTTGATTCGAGACAGAATTAAGATAGATCAGTCAAGGTAGAAGAGTTATGCCGGCAGTAAACGCAAGGAAGTAACATAGGAAGCGAGAGACCGAGCATATATCTGTGGTCCCCACTTTGAGGAATCAAGAGGTTTGGTATTAAAGGAAAGTTAGCACCCAGGTTCATAGGCCCATACAAAATTCTTGAGCACGGAGGAGAAATTGCATACAAGCTGGAATTGTCGGAAGGATTTCCGGAGTTCACGATGTCTTTCACGTTTCCCAGCTGAAGAAATGCCATGCTGAGATGGTCGATGATCCTTTGAGAGACACAGTGCCCCTAGAGGCCATACAGCTTGACAGTGATCTAACTTATGAGGAGAAGCCCGTTAGAATTATCGAGACTGCGAACAAAGTTACCCGCGGCAAGATCATCAAGTTTTGAAAGGTACTGTGGAGCCACCATTCCGAGGAAGAAGCCACCTCGGAGCGAGAAGAAGATCTCCGCCGAGACCACCCGCACCTATTTGCTAGCCAACCCGAATCTCGAGGGCGAGATTCATATTAAGGTGGGTAGGTTTGTAACATCCCAAATTTTCAATTTGGAATATTTTACAATTATTAGCTAAGCATCTATGCATATTGTTTGAATTGAGTGGCATTTGGAATTTGAGAGGCATTTTGAGTGTTATTTGAATTTGGATTCAAATTGGCATTTGAAATTTATTTTAGAAAGTCCCTGACAAATACTTGTGCAAAAGTATGAGAGGAGCTAACATGACACTCCAAAAATGTCAGAAGAAAATAATGCCAAAAAGTTTGAATTCAAATTTGAATTTTATTTGGAAATTTTCAAAAAATGTTTTTATTTAAGTTTCTGTTTTGCCTCTGGAAAAATGTTCGCGTTGTAGGATTTATTTTTTTGATTATTTTGATATATATATATATATATATGTCTTATATAAAGATATTTTATTTTCTATTTATATTTTATTTTCTTCTTGGTCTAATTCAAAAAAAAAGGAGAAACCCCCTAGGCGCCGGCCAGGCCAACCGGCCCAGCCAGCGCCGAGCCGGCCAACCCAACGCAGCGCCCACACCCGACTTCCTCCGCCTCGGTCGCCCGCTCGCTCTCCCCTCTCTCTCTCCCTCACTGACCCGCGAACCCCACCCCTATCCCAAACCCCTCGCCCACCCCGAGTCGGAGCGTGTCCAGAGCGCCGTCGCGGTTTCGATCTTCCCCAGATCGCCATCCCGAGTCGCCCCCTTCCCCACGCTCATGTCCTATAAGTATCTGAACCCCTCCTACCTCGAACCCGCTAAAAATCTCGCGCAAAACCCTGTCGTAGCCCCTCCCCTCACTGAACGCATCTGGCTACCGCCGCCTCAGTTCGCCACCGTTTCCGTCATCGGTGAGGACCCCTCCTTGCCTCCAAGCACCTACATCCAAACCCCTCTTCAGTCCACACCCAGTGACACCTCCTTATCTCTCCAGGAGCGCCACCCCGTCGACCCCGAGCTCGTCCGCTGCCTGCCGGAGCAGGAGCACACCCGAGCTTGTCGCCACCTCCCTCGTGACCCCAAGCTTCGCCGACTCCACCCCTGACTCCGTCTTGTTGAGCCGCACCCGTCGAACATCTCCACCGCTGGAGCACCTCCGCCACTGATGCCTGAGCCTACCTTGTCGTTGACCGCCGCTGTAAGCCGCCGGACCTCTCCCCCCCGTCCGATCTAGTTTCTACGGCTTAGATTAGATCGTAGCGAAGATTTAGTTTTTTTATATTAGATCTGTTTTAGTTTCGGTTTAGTCCGGTTTTTATTCCTGGTTTAGTTTGGACCAGCTGATCGGCTTATTCTGTTTAGCCCATAGACACATTAGTCTATTATACGCGTATGCGCTATTTAGTTCTATATCGCCCACTGTTCGGCCCGTTAATGCGTTTAGTTTTTTTAGTTTTTATTTTAGTTTCTGTTTTAAACAGAATAATTCTAATTTTGTAAAATGTACAACTCTTAGGTTATTTATTATTTTTTGTTGATTCTTTTTTTGCTAGTTTGCAAATTTCCTATAGTTTCGGTATAAAATAGTTTCGGCCATGTTTTAGTTTTAAAAAATTGTTTTATTTTGGTTTTTGTCAGATTAGAATTTCTGCTATAAAATGAGCTAGGATTAATTTTCTTAGTGATTCTTTTTGCCACTTCTTTGTTTTGGCCTTGCCTAGCAGTAGAATTTATCTGGGTATTTTTAGAGTTTATTAAAATTAGTTTTACACAAAAACAAGCCTATTCTAGCTTATTCGACATTGCTGCTGTTTTCTGTTGTTTTAATTACTTTAAAATTTATTTCCATCTTTGTTATATTTTATCTCAGATTAGTTTTTATAGTTACGGAGGGTGAACTTTTATTTACAGTAAAATAAAATGTTTTATTTTATTTTCTTACTAGTTTTGTTTAGGCATAAAAGGAGTTGTATAATAGCTTTTAATGTGTTTCTTTTTGCACCAAGTTTTTATGATATTTTCCTTTCTGTTAGTTAACAAAACCCTTGTTTTGATTCTATTGAGAAATTTTTAGTAGGATAAAACCACTATTTTCTAGTTGTTTGCGTGAAGTAATGAAAACCTTGATTGGAGTTCTTCGAGTTTTCTTTGGTTTTGTATGATTGCTTGTGTGATTTACGTTAGCTTTTTGTCATGTTATATAGTTGTATGCTGATGTGTTTATTGTTTGCTTCGAATAGAATTCCCGGAGTGTGAAGCTTGCTATCACGAGTCACTAGCTTTCGAAGACAGTTAACCAGGCAAGTCATTTGATCATGTTTTATAATACCTTTGATTTGTTGCGTTAGAGTTATTCCTCCCCACCATGCATGCAGTAGGAGAATTTTAAGTTATGTTCTTGAGTAGTATCATGTGGTAGGTTGAACCCAATTCCCCTTGTTACCAATGCCCGGGATGATGTAGTTGATTGTTATGCTTTCTTAGACGGGGTTGGTTGAGTGATTCATAGGGAGATGTGAGAGTCAATATGATGACAACCCCATGGCTTAAAGCTCAAGATGGACTTCAAATTCACTACTGGGTGGAGGACGGTTGATGGGCACCCTGGAGCAACCAGCGGATGGCCGGGATGCATGGAGAAGCGCCATGGCATCTTGCAGAAAGCTTCACTCAGCCACGAAGAGACGGATGGATACACCTCGACCGGAAGCTTACTTGCGCAGCCACAAGCCATTATGGGCTCTGGCTTAGTCAATCCTAGGCATGACTTTGGCCGGACGGTGCTACGAGATGTAGAAGAACGGTAGGATTGGATGGGCACAGCTCGTCCGCCACCCACCTGAGCAGGAGCACACCCGAGCTCATCGCCACCGCCCCCGTGACCCCAAGCTTCCCCGACTCCATCCCGACTCCGTCTTGTTGAGCCGCACCTGTCGGATGTCTCCACTGCCGCCCAGGACCACCAGAGCACCTCCGCCACCGATGCTTGAGCCCACCTCGTCGTCGACCGCCGCTGTAAGCCACTGGACCTCGCTCCCTCGTCCGATCTAGTTTCTACGGCTTAGATTAGATCGTAGCGAAGGGTTAGGTTTTTTTATATTAGTTCGGTTTTAGTTTCGATTTAGTCCGGTTTTTATTTCTGGTTTAGTTTGGACCGGCTGATCGGCTTATTCTGTTTAGCCCATAGACACATTAGTCTATTAAACGCGTATGCGCTGTTTAGTTCTATATCGCCCACTGTTCGGCCGTTAACGCGTTTAGTTTTTTTTAGTTTTTATTTTAGTTTCTTTTTTAAACAGAATAGTTCTGATTTTGTAAAATGTATAACTCTTAGGTTATTTATTATTTTTAGTTGATTCTTTTTTTTCTAGTTTGCAAATTTCCTATAGTTTATGTATAAAATAGTTTCAGCCATGTTTTTGTTTCTAAAAATTGTTTTATTTTAGTTTTAGTCAGATTAGTATTTCTGCTATAAAATGAGCTAGGATTAATGTTTTTGGTGATTCTTTTTGCCACTGCTTTGTTTTGGCCTTGCCTAGCAGTAGAATTTATTTGGGTATTTTTAGAGTTTATTAAAACTAGGTTTACACAAAAACAAGCCTATTCTAGTTTATTCGACATTGTTGCTATTTTCCGTTGTTTTAACTTCTTTGAAAGTTATTTCCACCTCTGTTATATTTTATTTCAGATTAGTTTATGTAGTTACGGAGGGTGAGCTTTTATTTACAGTAAAATAAAATGTTTTATTTTATTTTCTTACTAGTTTTGTTTAGGCATAAAAGGATTTTATAATAGCTTTTAATGCGTTTCTTTTTGCACCAAGTTTTTATGATGTTTTCCTTTCTGGTAGTTAACAAAACCTTTGTTTTGATTCTGTTAAGAAATTTTTAGTAGGATAAAACTACTAATTTCTAGTTGTTTGCGCGAAGTAATGAAAACCTTGATTGGAGTTCTTCGAGTTTTCTTTGGTTTTGTATGATTGCTTATGTGATTTATGTTAGCTTTTTGTTATGTTATATAGTTGTATGCTTATGTGTTTATTGTTTGCTTCGAATAGAATTCCCGGAGTGCCAAGCAAGTCATTTTAATCATGTTTTACAATACCTATGATTTGTTGCATTAGATTTATTCCTCCCCACCATGCATGCAGTTGGAGAATTTTAAGTTATGTTCTTGAGTAGTATCATGTGATAGGTTGAACCCAATTCCCCTTGTTACCAATGCCTGGGATTATGTAGTTGATTGATATGCTTTCGTAGACGGGGTTGGTTGAGTGATTCATAAGGGAGATGTGAGAGTCAAGATGATGACAACCCCATGGCTTAAAGCTCAAGATGGACTTCAAATTCACTACTGGGTGGAGGACGGTCGATCGGCACCCTGGAGCAACCAGCGGATGGCCGAGATGCATGGAGAAGCGCCATGGCATCTTGCGGAAAGCTTCACCCATCCATGAAGATACGGATGGACACACCTTGACCGGAAGCTTACCTGTGCAGCCACAAGCCATTATGGGCTCTGGCTTAGTCGACCCTAGGCGTGACTCTGGCCGGACGGTGCTACAAGATGTAGAAGAATTGTAGGATTGGATGGGCACCGACAGTTGCCCAGAGGAACTCCATGGAAGACCATGTTTCATTCGTCCCATCTTCAAACATTAGGCGGTGCGAGGACATAAAGGAGGGAGCAATTCTTGCGGGTAAAGTGCACAAGACTGTGCAGAGTGAAGACCTGATCGATTAGTTGTGTCCCCGGTTACGGACAACTGAGCCTCTGGAATTGGAGTATTTCGGAAATCTCAACACCGAACAAAATATATTAATTGATGGGTTATTTAATAATTGGGAATGAGACTTTGGTTGGCGAAACCATCTCAATAACAACCAACATTTTTTAGTAATTGCAAGCAAGTCCTTTGTTGTAGGAAAAAGTTGTCTTTTTCGCAAAAATATAAACTTATAGCCCCACAACCAAATTGCATATAGTGTTAGTAATTTTATTGTTGTTCTCTCTTCATGACTTGCCAGCATATTCAAAATGCTGACCTACACAGCTACAATGTCTTATGTTGCAGAGGAGTTTTCTGACCAGGAGTGAGGCTACGATCCACGCTTGGTGATTTCCCTATGGAGTCGGATGGACTCGCTTATCATCTACGCTTCCGCAACTTTATTTAGTTTATTTCTCATGAGTTGGCCTTCGGCCGAATTTATTATGATGTAATAAAGACTCAATATGAGAATCGTGTAATATATTAAGGTGTGATTGAACTTTGAATCTTTTCATCAATGTACTGCATGTGCCAGCATGATCTTGGGATGGTACAACTACAAAAAGACTTGATCGATGTTGGGTCGGGTCACTACATAATCATATTTACAAAAACAAGATAGGTCAAGTTCATACCAGCTTTTCCACTTCTCAATCATTTCATCATATATCGTCATTATTGCCTTTCACTTGCACGACCGAACGGTGTGAATAATAATAAGAGTGCACGTGCATTGGACTTAGATGGAATCTGCAAACATTTATTCAAAGGAGAAGACAAGGTAATGTGGGCTATTTGTTAGATCAACAATAATGCATATGACAGCCACTCAATATTTTCATCGTGGTCTTCTCCTCTCGACCCAAAGAAAAGGGAAAGAATTTCAAAGAAACACACTGAAATATTTTTGGAGTTTTTGTTTTTCTGAAGAAAGTAAAACAAGAACGAGAAAAACTATCTACACAGGAAAGCTCCCAACAAGCAAAAAAAGAACGAGAAATGTTTTTGGGTTTTCTTTAATACTACTACTAAATAAAAATGGAAAGGAAACTAAAAAGAAGCTACAACTAAGTTTTTGGATTTTCTCAAAGTTTTTCAAACACACAAGAAGAAAGCGAGAAAAAGAAATAAGCTAGCATGGATAATACAATGAAAAAGTATGAACACCGACAACTGGAATGAGTGTGTGAACATGAATGTAATGTCGGTGAGAAATACGTACTCCCCGAAGCTTAGGCTTTTGGCCTAAGTTGGTCTATGCCCATGGATCAAAGTAGCCCTCTCCTGGGTAGTAAGGAGGATCCCGAGGGTTCCACTGGTTAGCGAGCTCCTGTGGCTGCCACTGATAAATAGACTCCTCATACGGATTAGGTGATGGTTCTGGCTCAGGAACTGGGGATCGCGTCCGATCCCAGTATGCACAAATGTCCTCGGGCAAAACGAGATACCTACCTGAATGAATATCGAACAAAGAAGGTGTAGGCAAAGTAATAATCTGACAAGTATCCTGGCTAAAAACCAGGTTATAGATGAGTGGTGTGTCCTTATCATACTTAATAAAATCATGCGCTACCATGTTGTTATAGTATAAGTATCTAGTGGGTGGTAGCATCTCCTCTTCCTCATCGTGCCTAATGGGTATCTCAAAGCATCTAGCAAGGCAGGAGGCATAGATACCTCCAAAGATAGGACCCTCGGACGGTTTAAACTCAACCGTCGAGCAACAATGGCGCCCAAACTAAAAGTTCTATCACGAAGTAAAGCATGGCGCAAAATAGCAAGGTCAGGGGCACTAAAGGCCTCCACTCTCCCCACGACCAATTAAACATCTCCCAGCAAATAATGACTAATAGCGTAAAACAGGAAAATGCAAACTAGTCACTCTCGCTTCCGACACTCCCCTCCCTTCCCCTATGGTAACTTCATCAATAAAATCTTCCGCATCTCTAGGACGTGGCTGATTGACGCTACCCACATATGGCAATTTGCAAACCTCACAAAAATCATAAAGTGTCATCTCCTTATGCTCATCATATAAATGAAACTCTACCATGGGTGATGATTTCCTAGCAGGAAAGTGAAAGTTTTGCATGAAGGTATAAGTGAGTAGGAGGTATTGATCACACTTATCGTGGAGGAAGTCGGCGATGCCTGCATTCTCAGCCAAATAATAGAAATCCTCATAAATTATGGCCGCCCCCAAGAATGCATCACTTGGCCAATCACACGGCCGAACCTCCGCGGTGCGACAAAGGTTGTACTTGGGCTTATTCTTCTCTTCATTTTCATTTTCCTTTGAATCCCGGCTTGAAGAGCCTCTCAACCATCTTTTCATCATTTCTTTCCTCTGAAAATTTCTGAAATTTTTAGTGACTCAAAATAAAAGTGAAGCAAACTCAGCAAAATTGATAGCAACTACTCCTACAAGTGTCTATAGGCTATATCATGCATCAAAACTACTTCAGACCATATAAATTTGACATGCAAGCTTAAGAACAAGTTCACCACAACAGCAAAAATATGCAATATATAAAGCACTAGCACAAAAACTAATTGGACCATTGGAGGAGTCACATACCAAAGAACAATCCCCCAAAACAGTTTTGCAAATGGAGCTTTGCACAAGGAGATCGAAAATGGCAGCAAGATGAGCTAGAACATGGGTTTGAGCAATGGGATGATTTTTTTTGGAGGAAGACAAAGTGGATGGGTGATGGAATAAGTGAGGGGGACCCACATGGGACCCACAAGGAAGGGGGGCGCGCCCAAGGGGGTAGGGCGTGCCCTCCACCCTTGTGGTCCACTGGTGCAGCCCCCTGGTGTGTTCTCAGTGCCAAAAATTCTTAAATATTCTATAAAAGATCATAGTAAATTTTCAGGGCATTTGGAGAACTTCTATTTTTGGGACATTTTTTATTGCACGGATAAATCAGAAAACTGACGGATAATACTATTTTTGCTTTATTTATTCAAAATAACAGAAAGTAAAAGGTGGGTACAGGAAGTTGTGCTTTCTAAATTCATCCACCTCATGCCCATCAAAAGGAATCCATTAACAAGGTTGATCAAGTCTTATTAACAAACTTCTTTCGAATAACATGAAACCGGAGAATTTTTGAATAACACTAAGTTACCTCAACGGGGATATGCATGTCCCCAACAATAAGAATATCATATTTCTTTTTGACAGTAGGAAGAGGGAATTCAAAATCTCCAATAGTAATAGTTGAAATTTTCCCAATAGAATTGATACTATGAACTTGAGGTTGTTTCTTCGGAAAGTGTACCGTATGCTCATTATCATTAACATGAAAAGTGGCATATCCTATGTTGCCATCAATAACAGCACCTGCAGTATTTAAAAAGGGTCTACTAAGGATGATCGACATATTGTCGTCCTCGGGAATATCAAGAATAAAAAATATGTTAAGATAGTAACGTTTGCAACCACAACAGGCACATCCTCACAAATACCGACGGGTATAGCAGTTGATTTATCATCCATTTGCAAAGAGATTTCAGTAGGTGTCCACTTATTCAAATCAAGTCTATGATATAAAGAGAAAGGCATAACACTAACACCGGCTCCCAAATCACATAAAGCACTTTTAACATGGTTTCTTTTAATGGAGCATGGTATAGTTGGTATTCCTGGGTCTCCTAATTTGTTTGGCATTCCACCCTTAAAAGTGTAATTAGCAAGCATGGTGGAAATTTTAGCTTCCGGTATCCTTGTTTTATTTGTAACAAATATCTTTCATATACTTAGCATAAGGAGACATTTTCAAAATATCAGTCAAATGCATACGCAAAAAGACAGGTCTAAGCATTTCAACAAAGCTCAAAATCCTCATCATACTTTTTCTTGGATGGTCTAAGAGGAAAGGGCATGGGTTTCTGAACCCATGGTTCTCTTTCTTTATTGTGCTTCCTAGCAACAAAGTCTCTCTTATCATAACATTTATTCTTAGGTTGTGGGTTATCAAGATCAACAGCAGGTTCAATCTCCACATCATTATCATTACTAGGTTGAGCATCAACATGAACATCATCATTGACATTAACACTAGGTTCATGTTCATCACCAGATTGTGTATGAGCATCATAATTAGAAATGTCATTTGGATTCTCAGTTGTGTCTATAGTAGGTTCACTAGAAGCATGCAAAGTCCTATAAATTTCCTTTTTCTTTTTATTACTAGGAAGACTAGGTGCATCAGTATTAATCCTCTGAGAATCTTGCACAACTCTCTTAGGATGGCCTTCAGGATATAAAGGTTCCTGAGTCATTTTACCACCTCTAGTCATAACTCTAACAACATGATCGTTGTTCTTACTATTCAACTCATTGACTAAATCATCGTGTGCCTTAAGTACTTGTTCTACTTGAGTTTTAACCATGGAAGCATGCTTACTAATAATCTTAAGATCACTAATAGTTCTACTCATGTAATCACCCAAGTAGCCAACCATGTAAGCATTATGTTTCAATTGTCTACTAACATAAGCATTGAAATTTTCTTGTTTAACAATAAAATTATCAAACTCATCCAAGCATTGACTAGCAGACTTATTATGAGGGATATCACCTTCATCAAAACTATAGAGATAATTTACCTCTACTACCTGTGTTGGGTTATCAAGACCATGTATTTCTTCAATAGGTGGTAAATTCTTAACATCTTCAGCTTTAATACCCTTTTCTTTCATAGATTTCTTTGCCTCTTGCATATCTTCAGGACTGAGAAATAGAATACCTCTTTTCTTTGGAGTTGGCTTAGGAAGTGGTTCAGGAAGTGTCCAATCATTATCATTACTCAATATATTATTCAATAGCAATTTAGCTTGCTCAACAGTTAGTTCCCTGAAAACACAACCAACACAACTATCTAGGTGGTCCCTAGAAGCATCGGTTAGTCCATTATAGAAGATATCAAGTATTTCATTTTTCTTGAGAGGATGATCAGGCAAAGCATTAAGTAATTGGAGAAGCCTCCCACAAGCTTGTGGGAGACTCTCTTCTTCAATTTGCACAAAGTTAAATATTTCCTTTAAAGAAGCTTGTTTCTTATTAGTAGGGGAATATTTTTTAGAGAAGTAGTAAACCATATCCTAGGGACTATGCACACAACCAGGAGAAATAGAATCAAACCATAACTTACCATCTCCCTTTAACGAGAAAGGAAATAGTTTAAGAATATAGTAATAGCGAATTTTTTTTCCTCATGAGCAAATAGGGTGGCTATATCATTCAATTTAGTAAGATGTGCCACAACAGTTTCAGATTCATAACAATGGAAAGGATCAGATTCAACCAAAGTAATTAACTCAGGACCGACAGAGAATTCATAATCCTTATCAGTAACAAAGATAGGTGAAGTAGCAAAGTTAGGATCATATTGCATTCTAGCATTCAAAGATTTTTCTTTCCACTTGCATAATAATTTCTTAAGATCATCTCTATCCTTACAAGCAAGAAAGTCCCTAGCTACCTCTTCATCCATAACATAACCCTCATGCATATTAGGAAGTTCATATCTAGGATAGCTAGTCTTATCAGGTGTTTTAATGTTTTCAGTTCCAGAAATATCATCATCAGCAGCATAATCAATAGTTCTAAGTCTAGCAAGATGTTCATCAAGTAATTCTCCGAGTGGCACAGTTTTCTCAAGCAACGTAGTAGCATCATAAGCATCATTCATAGTAGAAGTAGCATCATCAATAACATGCAATATATCAGAATAAATAGCAGGTGTAGGTGTCACAAGCTTACTCAAAACAGAAGGTGAATCAAGTGCAGAGCTAGATGGCAGTTCCTTACCTCCCCTCGTAGTAGAGGGAAAAATCTTGGTTCTAGTATCTTTCAAATTCCTCATAGTGATCAACATATATAAATCCCAAGTGACTCAGAGAATAGAGCTATGCTCCCCGGCAACGGTGCCACAAAAAGGTCTTGATAACCCACAAGTATAGGGGATCGCAACAATTTTTGAGGGTAGAGTACTCAACCCAAATGTATTGATTCAACACAAGGGGAGCCAAATAATATTCTCAATTATTAGTAGTTGATTTGTCAATTCAACCGCACCTGAAAGACTTAATATCTGCAGCAAAATATTTAGTAGCAAAGTAGTATGGAAGTAATGGTAACGGTGGCAAAAGTAACAGTAGCGGTTTTGTAGCAATTGTAACAGTGGCAACGGCAAAGTAACGAAGCAACAATCAATATGTGAAAAACCCGTAGGCAATGGATCAATGATGGATAATCATGTCGGATGGCATTCATCATGAACAGTTATAACCTAGGGTGACACAGAACTAGCTCCAATTCGTTAATATAATGTAGGCATGTATTCCGTATATAGTCATACGTGCTTATGGAAAAGAACTTGCATGGCATCTTTTTTCCTACCCTCCTGTGGCAGCGGGGTCCAAATGGAAACTAGGGGATATTAAGGCATCCTTTTAATAGAGAACCACAACAAAGCATTAGCACTTAGTGAATACATGAATTCCTCAAACCACGGTGATCATCGGAAAGAATCCAAATTATTGTCACCTTGGGGTATGCGGATCATAACTCATAATAGGTGTCTACAACTTGCAAGATAGGATCAAGAACACAAATATACTCATGAAAACATAAGAGGTTCAGATCTGAAATCATGGCACTTGGGCCCTAGTGACAAGCATTAAGCATAGCAAAGTCATAGCAACATCAATCTCAGAACACACTGGATACTAGGGATCAAACTGTAACAAAGCTAAATTGATTACATGATAAATCTCATCCAACCCATCACCGTCCAGCAAGCCTACGATGGAATTACTCATGCACGGTGGTGGGCCTCATGAAATTGATGATGGAGGAAGGTTATTGATGATGATGGTGACGAATCCCCCTCTCCGGAGCCCCGAACGGACTCCAAATCTGCCCTTCCGATGAAGAACAGGAGGTGGCGGCGGCTCTGTATCATAAAACGCAATGAATCCTTCTCTCTAATTTTTTTCTCCCCGAATGTGAATATATAGAGTTGGAGTTGAGGTTGGTGGAGGTCCAGGGGACCCATAAGGTAGGGGCGCGCCTAGGGGGGTAGGGCGCGCCCCCACCCTTGTGGACAGCTAGTGGGTCCCCTCTAGATGATTCTTTCGCCAATATTTTTTATTTATTTCAAAAATATTCTCCATAAATTTTCAGGTCATTCCGAGAGCTTTTATTTCTGCACAAAAATAACACCAAGGCAATTCTGCTGAGCGCCAGTCCGGGTTATTTCCATTCAAATAATGCAAATTAGAGTCCAAAACAAGGGCAAAAGAGTTTGGAAAAATAGATACGATGGAGACGTATCACAAACCCACTTTCATCAATATAATCATCATAAATAGGAGGCATGCTATCATCATAATAAATTTTCTAATCAAAATTTGGGGGACTAAAAATATCATATTCATCAAATATAGCATCCCCAAGCTTATGGCTTTGCATATCATTAGCATCATGGATATTCAAAGAATTCATACTAACAACATTGCAATCATGCTCATCATTCAAAGATTTAGTGCCAAACATTTTATTGACTTATTCTTCTAACAAGTGAGCACAATTCTCCTTTCCATCATTTTCACGAAAGACATTATAAAGATGAATAATATGAGGCAACCTCAATTCCATTTTTTTGTAGTTTTCTTTTGTAAACCAAACTAGTGATAAACAAGAAACAAAAAGATTCAATTGCAAGATCTAAAGATATACATTCAAGCACCCACCTACCCGGCAACGGCGCTAGAAAAGAGCTTGATGTCTACTATGCAACCTTTCTTCTTGTAGACTCGTGTTCGGCCTCCAAGCGCAGAGTTTTGTAGGACAGTAGCAATTCTCCCTCAAGTGGATGACCTAAGGTTTTTCAATCCGTGGGAGGCGTAGGATGAAGATGGTCTCTCAAACAACCCTGCAACCAAATAAGAAAGAGTCTCTTGTGTCCCCAACACACCCAATACAATGGTAAATTGTATAGGTGCACTAGTTCGGTGAACAGATGGTGATACAAGTGTAATATGGATAGTAGATATATGTTTTTATAATGTGAAAATATAAAAAAATGCAAGGTAGCAAGTAGTGAAGTGAGCAAAAACGGTATTGCAATGCTTTAAAACAAGGCCTAGGGTTCATACTTTCACTAGTGCAAATTCTCTCAACAATGATAACATAATTGGATCATATAACAATCCCTCAACATGCAACAAAGAATCACTCCAAAGTTTCTACCGGAGAACGTAGGACGAAAACGTGCATCAACCCTTATGCATAATTACCCCAATGTCACCTCAGGAATCCGACAGTTGAGTGCCAAATCATACATCAAGTGAATCAATAGAATATCCCATTGTCACCACAGATATCACATCGCAAGACATACATCAAGTGTTCTCAAATCCAGTACTCAATCGAACATAACGAAACCTCAAAGAGCAAGACTCAATTCATCACAAGAAGGTAGAGGGGGAAGAACATCATAAGATCCAACTATAGTAACAAAGCTCGCGGTACATCAAGATCGTGCCAAATCAAGAACACGAGAGAGAAATCAAACACATAGCTACTTACATACCCTCAGCCCCGAGGGTGAACTACTCCCTCCTCATCATGGTGGCCGCCGGGATGATGGAGATGGTCTCCGGTGATCGTTTCCCCCTCCGGCAGGGTGCCGGAATGGGCTCCCGATTGGGTTTTCATGGCACGGAGGCTTGCGGCAGCGGAACTTCCAATCTAGGGTTCTTTTCGGGGTTTGGGTATTTATAGGAATTTTTTACGTCGGTCTCATGTCAAGGGGGGGTGCCCGAGGGGCCCACAAGCCGGAGGATAGACCCTAGGTGGTGGGTGTGCCCCCTAGGCTGGTGGCCTCCTCGGTCACTTCCTGGTCCAGCTCTGGTGCTTCGGGGGTCTCTTTTGGTCCATAAAAAATCACCATAAATTTTCAGCCCATTCCGAGAACTTCTATTTCTACACAAAAAATGACACCACGGTAGTTCTGCTGAAAACAGCATTAGTCCTGGTTAGTTATAATCAAATCATACCAAAACCATATAGAATTGTTGTAAACATGGCATTAATACTTCATAAATTATAGATATGTTGGAGACGTATCATGTATCAAATAGGTGCAGCAGATTGATGGAGTGGCCACGAATCATCTTGTCATCTCCAGACTTGGGCAAAAGAGGGTGCCTCAATATAGTGTTGATGGTGAACAAACCAGCTAGCATGTGCTTTACTGAACCAAACTTATGTGTCTCAAGGTCTTTGGTAGGAATAGGCTTATACATATTTTGCGTGGAATTGTGATCTTGGGCTTAGCATAAACTTCAATGTCATTCTCTTCTTCTTCTAGAGCACCAAGAAGAGCATCCCATTTAGAAATGGTTGACTGGTACCTGTTTCCCTTAGTCATCCACACTATCGTCTCATCCGGATAGAAATGAGAAGTAGAGTAGAATTGACTGATCATCTCATCATTCCACTTTGTAAGCTTCTTCCCGACAAAAGCATCTACACCAACAAGCTTGAAGCTCTCATGAACATGGGGGAAGTTATCTTCATTTGCATCAATATACTCCCAATCAACCCATTTCATATCACTGACAATAGGCTTCTTTTCTAGCAACACAGTCTCGTAGAAGTCTTGTTGCTCTCTGGTGTGGAATCAATAGTCACAAGTTGTCCTTCTCCTCACAGCATAGGGATCAGACAATCTCCACTGGCGCATTCCTTTATCCTTCCCCAGCATCATGTTTTCAGCAATTGGATGTGTGTTGTCATGATCTGGAATCTTGGGCCTCAATCTCCAGAGCACTAGTGGCTCACCATTAGCATCAACTTCAGGCACTGGGGCCTTGTTCTTCTCACAAGCAAAAATGTTTCTTGTAGACCTCTTGGGTCCGGGAGCTTTGGGTTTGGACTAGGAGGGGACAACAGACTTCATAGCATCTGCCATAAGCTTTTGAGACTTGGCAGGAGGTGGATTAGTTGTTGGGTCCTCCTCATCCTCTTCACTCTCTGGCATATCATCTCTTCTCATTGAAGTGGGTTTTAAAACCACATGCACATATGGTTTCCTCACCCTCTTTTTCTTTCTTTGTTCCTCTTCAGAGGTCTTGTCCTTCTTGGACAAAGGAACTTTCCTCACAACAGTTCTTTCCTTGGAGCTTGCTGATGGTTTTGTGCTAGCAGTTGTGCCATATTCCTTTCTCAGCACAGTTTTCTTCTTTGATGTTGCGTCACTAGCAACGAAGTCCTCATCCTCATCATCTGAAGTTCTCTTCTTTCTTGTCCTTGTTGCAGCTTTTGGCAGTTCTGGAGAACTCCTTATTCCCTCATAATAGCCGCCCTCGGGACTAGAGCCTGCACTCATATTAGCATGTGCTTCAGAGACATTCTAACTATCACTTGCTTCTGACGTCCTACAAAGCTGGCCCTGTGAATAGATGGGTATGGGCAGAGTAGATGAGTCATCAACAAAAGCAGATATTTTTTAAGAAAATTGAGTTCAAATCTTAGTTTCAAGTTTTTACAGAAGGCATTTCGGATCCATCGAGTTGATCATCTCAGTGATACCGAAGCACTTAACAGAAACATGGCACACCATTTTGGTCAGACCAAAAAGTGGCTCGGTCTCTCTGATATGCTAGGGTTTCACTGAAACTTTACATTCGGCCTCACTGATTAGTACTACACGGTGCGATCGAGACGTACCAATGCAATGGTCTGAGCCAAAATGGTGACTCCAAAAATTTTAAATCAGTTAGTCCTAGATGCTTCCAGCGGAAACTTAAACCTAAATTATTTTCTCGAATCGAATCTATGGAATTTGTAGTGTAAAAGAAGGTTATAATCCATGGCAAGAATAATGGCAATCCATCCGTGCACTGAATTAGAATTTAGAACACATAGGGGGTCGAGTCTCACCCTAACTTGGTGGAGATCCTCTGCAGCGGCAACGGCGGGGTTGAATGCCCTTGACGGTGATGGATTTCGGCGGCGAGGGCGCATAGGAGACAAGGGCGACAATCTTAATACCAAGGCGACAGCAGCAATAGGGGCGCAGAGTCGTGACGTTTGAAGAAATTTTCAACGTACAGGCCGTGGGGATATATATACTTGTGTGCTGTCAGTGGCTCTGAGTAGAACAACTCGATGGCACATATATGTGTAACTACAAGCAGTATAGCACATCGGCGACTCCGAAATGGTTCAACTCGGTGACACCAAGATGGAAATCTAGATCAATCTAAATAATTTCGTTTGACCGAGTTTGAGTGGATTGGTTCAACCAAAATGCATAAAGAAGGTTTTGGAGTTCAGTCCTTCTCAGATCGGTGACTCCGAGTGCGCCTCACCTGGAGGGTCCGAAAATGACTTGTTCAATTTTTGTGATGTAGCAAGAATAGGATTTGAGACAAGAAAGCATAGATAGCTAGAGGAGGTGCTTAGGCATTCTTGTACATCCACTTGGCCAAAAAAACAAGACAATCTAAACACAAAATGGATGCCCTCGGATGAAGAAAACATGCAAAGCAACATGCTCACACAATAAGATAGCAAATGAAAATATGTGTCAAACATGCACAAACAATTCTAGCATCTATCAAGCAATTGGCGATGACTAGGTCATCTATATATGAGTATATTGACTTAGGAGTTAAATGAGAACATATCATCATACATCATACTCATTGTTTAAGCACAAGTAGGGTTACCACTTTTACATAAAGCATTGGTGTGTTCACACCATTGAGTTGCTTTAGCTCAATGTTGAGAGCAAAGCTCCCCCTAGATGTGATATCCCCCCAAAGAGGGATGAACTAACCTTGGGTTTTGTCGATGATGATTTCATGTAGATAGTGAAGATGTGGATGCTTAATGTTGATGTAGTCCATCAAGAGTTTGGAGCAATCCGTTGGAGTTTTGCACTTTCAATACCTACATGGGTTAGTCCCACAAGGAACATACAAGTATATCCATAGACATAGATTGAATTTCACATATGATGATGTCCATGAATGCATTGAGTTACCTTGTCCCTTGTCTTACCAACAAGAGGGTTTGTGACTCCTTGAACTAGTGCAAGATGTGAAAGTTGGTTGCACAAGTCCTTGCCAAAATGAATATGAGTGAAATATGTTGGCGGAGTCACCCTCAAGAACACTCTAGTTCTTGTTCTTTGGGACCGACATCAACTTGATGGGAATCCTTGGAGTTATAGTTGAACTTGATGAGGTAGAGCTTGATGAAGTCTTGGGAATCCATTTGACCATGGCTTTAGGTGCTTCTCCAAATGATTTAATCTCTTCTTGAAGCTTGTCCTTACCTATTAGCTTGTGGTCTTGTGGTGGAAGATCATCTTGAGTTTGTGTTCCCTCAAAAGAAGTGGGATCATACTTCTCTTGTTGAGGAACAAACTCCGTCTTGGGGTATTGATCTTCTTTCCCATTCAACTCCATTGGCATTGAACTTCTGTTCAAAACCAACACCTTGATTCTTCCGGTGTCTTCTTTGCTTGCGTACAATTTCTTCGAATTGGGTACTTCCAGCAAGACTCTTGTAAACACCTTTCTCTATAATTCCCTTCAATAAGCTATTTTCTTGCTCAAGTGTAACTTGGCTAAGAGAATTGTTAGTGGAATCAAGAGAATTACTAGAAACAACAATATTGGATTTAGCATGGTTATTATTACTACTAGAAGAAGAATCCTTCTTGCTCTTGTTACTAGGTTTAACTTGTGGCATATAAGTAGACAAGATGAGACGTTCGGAAACATAAGAAGAACTCTTGTCTCGAAGATCATCATTGATTGCTTTTAGAAACTCGTGCTCTTGGTCTAAATTTAGCTTCTCGAAGCGTAGCTTCTCATGAGTTCTTAGGAGCTCTCTATGATCCTCCTTTGTTGTTTCATGAGCTAACTTAAGAGTGTTTAGTTCTTTAGTTAGGCGCCCAATCTCCTTCTTAGCATTGTCATTCGTTTCATCTTGACTATCATGATTACTAGCAAGTTCATTATAGCTCACATTACTAGTTTTGTCAACTCATCACCTAGCAAGTCATCTTCATCACTATTGAAATCAAGATACTCGACGTGTGATACCTTGGGGCCTTTAGCCTTGAAGCATCTTCCAATTCCTTCATTTGGTGAGTCAAATATGTCGTGGGAGTTGGATGACAATAGTGCAAGACCGGCAGCACCTTCATCTTGAGTATAGTCAGAGTCGGAGTGATAGCTTCTCTCGGAGTGAGTGTCGGGGTCGAAGACAGAAACCAATTCACCAACATGAGCTTGATGTCTTCGTATTGAGTATCTCTTTGATGACTTGTCTTTCCTTTCTGAATCCTTGCTTCTTAGAGAGGGTCTTCATTCATAATGATCATCTCTACTCCTTCTCTCTCTCTATGAGGTGATTCATCTCTTCTACTTCTCCTTTTTGGTGAGTCTTCTCCTTTCTTGTAGGGTGTCATACACTCATTAGAGTAGTGTCCGGGTCTTCCACAGTTGTAGCAATTATGATCACGACTAGAAGATCTTTTCTCATTGTAGGACCTTGACTTGGAGCTTCTTCTTTGCTTCTACTCTTGTAGAATTTGTTTAAGTTTTTCACCATTAGACTCAATTCCTCATTGGAGACTAGCTTGTCACTTGATGTTGTAGGAGCATCACTCGAAGCTTTGTATGCACCACTAGACTTGTTGTGGAGCTCCCCCTTATCCTTGAGTGGCATTTCATGAGCAACAATTCTTCCAATGACATCCGTGGGCTTGAGATATTTGTAATTAGGCATCATTTGGATCAATGTGCACACAGTATCATATTTTCCATCCAAGACTCTATGGATCTTCTTGATGATGAACTTGTCGGTCATCTCTTCACTTCCTAAGCCGGCAATCTCATTTGTGATGAGAGCAAGCCTAGAGTACATTTCAATGACTCCTTCACCATCCTTCATCTTGAACTTGTCAAGTTAACTTTGAAGCACATCCAACATGGATTCCTTGACGGACTCCATACCTTCATGCATATCAACCAAAGTATCCCAAATTTCATTTGCATTCTCAAGGCGGCTGGTTTTGTTGAATTCCTCGGGGCACAAACCATTGAAGAGAATATCACAAGCTTGAGCATTGTATTGCAACATCTTCAATTCTTTCGTGGTTGCTTCACGATCCAGTTCTCTACCATCCTCAAAGAATTTACCTTGCAAGCCAATACGAACAACAACCCAAATGGCAGAGTTATGACCAAGAATATGCATTTTCATCTTATGCTTCCAACTAGCAAAATTTGTACCATCAAAATATGGACCTCTATGGTGATAATTACCCTCACTAGACGCCATACTCTCCTAGGTTGTGAAACCAAGGCTATGGTGACCAAAGCAATGGAAACCAAGGCTTACGGAGACCAAAGCTCTGATACCACTTGTAGGATCGAAAGTATGTCTAGAGGGAAGGGTGATTAGACTACTTGACCAAATAAAACCTAACCTTTTCCCAATTTTAGTTGTAGGTAGATTTTAGCAATTATGACAAGTCAAGCAACACCCTACACATGCAATTCTAAAAGTATAGCAGCGGAAAGTAAGACATTGCATATGTAAGTAAAGGGAAGGGTTTGGAGAAAGCAAATGCAATGGGGACACGGTGATTTTTGGCGTGGTTCCGAAATTTGGTGCTATGGTACGTCCACGTTGATGGGGACTTCAACCCATGAAGGGTAACGACCAAGTGAGTCCACGGAGGGCTCCACCCACTAAAGGTTCGTGTAGAAGCAACCTTGTGTGTCCCACCATGGCCATCGTCCATGAAGGACTTGCCTCACTCGGGTAGATTTTCACGAAGTAGGTGATCTCCTTGACCTTACAAACTTCTTGGTTCAACTCCACTGTAGGAGGCTCCCAAGCGACACCTAACAAATCTAGGAGACACCACTCTTCAAAAGGTAATAGACGGTGTGTTGATGATGAACTCCTTGCTCTTGTGCTTCAAGTGATAGTCTCCCCAACACTCAACTCTCTCTCACAGATGGCTATGGTGGAAGAAGGATTTAAGTGGAAAGCAACTTGGGGAAGGCTAGAAATCAAAGTTCAAATGGTAGGAATGGAATCTCTTGATCTCAACACATGAGTAGGTGGTTCTCTCTCAGAAAATGAGTAGTGAAAGTGTAGGCACGTTCTGATGGCTCTCTTACTGAGTAAGAGGGGGTGGAGGGGTATATATAGCCTCCACACAAAGTCCAACCATTACACACTTTTGACCCAACTCGGTGGCACCGACCTGTGTAAAAGATATGAACGTTAGGAATCTCGGTGGGACCAACTAGAACAACTCGGATGAACCGATGTGCAATGGTTAGGGCAGACTCATTTCGGTGGCACAGATTGCATCAACTCAGTAGGACTGAAGTGTAGCAATAAGGGAACCGAAAGGTTGGCACGCCATCTCGGTGGGACAGATTGCAAATCTCGGTGGAACAGAAAGTATTGCAACTGGTTATAGAAGGTTGGGCAGGAAAACTGGTGGAACCGAGAACCATATCGGTGGATCTGATTTGTTAGGGTTTGGCAGTGGCTATATCCAAATGAAATCGGTGGCTCCGGATAGGGAAATATTGGTGGGGCCGAATTGGAATGTAAAGTTTGGACAGATTTGGATAGAGAAAGTGGTTGAGGGTTTATGAGCAATATCACTAAGCACTTGAGCTAATAGATCATTAAGCAACACCTCATCCCCTTTTAATAGTATTGGCTTTCCTATGGACTCAATGTGATATTGGATCACTTAACCAAAAATATAGAGTGTTAAGCTTTTGCCAATCCATGTCCTTGACAGTTTGAGGGGTCCACAATCACTAGTCCTTGCCATGCCAATCATTGAACATCCTGAAATCTTTAACTTGAATGGGCATTAGTTCAATGAGATATATGTTGTTATGAATTACTAGAACCACCAGGGGATTATTTGCACTTTCGCTCTCTTTACAATTCTTATCTTTTTACTTTTCCACCGCAATCAATATTCCATACATAGTTGCATTTAATCCTTGTAACTACCAAGGCTAGTGAGGCTGCCAATCAACTTTCTCTTTACAATTCTCAATTTTTTTGAGCTTTTTTTTAAATTCCCATTTTCCCCAATTTTGTCTAAATTCATGATTCTTTTGTTGTTTTCAACATTTATGAACTTTGTTTAAAACATTGGTATTTTTTTGTAAACTAAAGATTGTTTTTGCAATTTCATGATTTTCAAAAAGTTAATGGTCATCTGTTTAGCCAGCTTGACCGCTTAATCAGCTTCTCCAGAACGAGCAAGAGGCAGCGCCGAGCGAGATGAGTTTCGCTCGGGACCTTTTCACTATTTTGACCTTGTCAGAAAACTTTAGCACAAATTAAACTTCCTAGAATGTTTCACGATCTGACCCTTTTTAGAAATGCCACAAGTTCTGGCATCTATGTTGCACTTAGACACACCAAATCTACCCGTGTTGCTGGCGTGGTCGAGTAGCTACGTGACAACATAGAAATGTCAGGCCTTGTGGCATTACAGAAAACGCCAGCATGTGTGGTGTTGGTGCCCAAATAAGAAACGCCATAGGGTGTGGCATTTCCAGCAACATGTTTTTATTGCCACTTATCTATAAAGGGGAGCAACACGGGTGAGTTTGGCATGTCTAAGCATAGGAAAAATGCCACAAGTCATGGTGTTACCAAAAGAGTGAGACCGTGAAATAAAATTCCGAAGAGTTTATTTTATGCTATAGTTTTTTGACAAGGTCAAAACAGTGAAAAAGTCCCTTTGCTTGTTGGGTCAGCCAACAGAAGGAGTGCGTGAGCACTGGGTGGCTAGCCAGGGTAACGAGGGCTAACTAGGATCTCTCATGGAAAGGGGCTACCGCTCGTTAAAGGATAAATGGGTGTACTCCCTACTGCATTATGCTTTGGCTCACTTTCTGTATTCTGACTAGTTTTCTTTATTTCAGTCTCCTTTTTTATTGTGGCATTTTAATTTTAATTTTTCAAGCACTAAAATAACTCCACTTATGTTGTCTCAATATAGTCAGTCCCAAGCCAGGATAAAGGAGAAGGGTTGTGATAGGCTTCGTGAGCCAACGTAAAAACTCAACCACTGTTATGGAGATGAAACCCAAAAGAATTTCGTTGGGGGCGTAACCCACTGTCCGTTAAGAGAGACCTGAAGGATTGGGGTATCACCAAAGAGCTAGCTATGGACAGGGGTGTGTGGAAGCTTGCTATCCATGTGCCAGAGCCATGAGTTTGTCGCGAGATCTTATGGGTTTTACCTCTAGCCTACCCCAACTTGTTTGGGACTAAAGGCTTTGTTGTTGTTGTTGTTGTTAAGAACTAAAACAAAGTTCATGAATTAAAAAATATTCTTATAGTTTAAAATAATTTGCAAATTTTAAAACATTAATGAATTTGAAAAAGGTTCATAATTATTTTAAATATTTATAAGTTTAAAAATGTTATCAACATTTCAAAGTGTTGATGAACTAAAATAGATAATGAATTAAAAATATATGCATATATTTAAAGATGAGAAAAGTAAAAAAGAAACAAGGAAAAAAGGAACATAAAGGAAAACAGAAAATGAAAAACAAAAAGGAAAACAAGTAATACCGCCAAAAAATTAAAGAAAAAAATCTGAACAACAGAGCCATACATGCGCTGCCCCATTGCTGAAAGAACGCTTCATGGTAGTTGCTCGTTTTGTATCGACTATACTGTACCCCGCGCAATAAGCGTGAAATATGATTTTCAAGGAAAATCAGAGTGGGGCTGAAGCATTTTATTGCAGGGAAGAAGAAACATGAAAGGAAAGAAGGATGGACTCCGTCCACGAGCGCTATTTCGCGCATTAAGCAAGACCATAGAAACTCTCGTTGAAGGGAGAATTGGAGATTTGATCTGGGGTCTGATGGGAGATGGCTCGCTCTGCTAGCCACTGCACCCATGTCTTGCATGTGATAAGCAGTAGGCGCGTTATGTACTTGATACGAATGAAACCTATTTTTCCATCGGTTTTCATGGGCTTTTTTCTGTTGTTTCTTTTGTTTTTTGTTTGGTTTTATTTTTTCTTCTCCGTTTTTTGTTTGGTTTTATTGTTTCTTCTCCATTTCCGATTTTTCATTTGTTTTTTCTTATGTTTGTTTTCACTCTACATTTTTGTATATGTCAAAAAAAAATCTATTACACATTTAACATTTTTAATGCCAATTTAAAATATGGTCAACATCTTTTCTAAAGCATTTTCCGAATGCTTGATTAACATTTTGCAAACACAAGATTAACATTTTTGTGAATACATGGTCAACATTTTTCTGTACAAACTCTTAAACATTTTCAAAATCTTGATTAACATTTTTCAAATACGAGATTAACATGTTTTTAACACATGATCAACACTTTTTTGTACATGTTTAACATTTTTTAAATCTTTGATTAAGATTTTCCAAATACTTCATCAATAACAACAACAACAAAGCTTTTAGTCCCAAGCAAGATGGGGTAGGCTAGAGGTGAAACCCATAAGATCTCGCAACCAACTCATGGCTCTGGCACATGGATAGCAAGCTTCCATGCATCCCTGTCCATAGCTAGCTCTTCGGTGATACCCCAATCCTTCAGGTCTCTCTTAACGGACTCCTTCCATGTCAAATTCGGTCTACCCCGCCCTCTCTTGACATTCTCCGCACGCTTTAGCCATCCGCTATGCACTGGAGTTTCTGGAGGCCTGCGCTGGATATGCCCAAACCATCTCAGACGATGTTGGACAAGCTTCTCTTCAATTGGTGCTACCCCAACTCTATCTCGTATATCATCATTCCGGACTCGATCCTTCCTCGTGTGGCCACACATCCATCTCAACATACGCATCTCCGCCACACCTAACTGTTGAACATGTCGCCTTTTAGTCGACCAACACTCAGCGCCATACAACATTGCGGGTCGAACCGCCGTCCTGTAGAACTTGCCTTTTAGCTTTTGTGGCACTCTCTTGTCACAGAGAATGCCAGAAGCTTGGCGCCACTTCATCCATCCGGCTTTGATCCGATGGTTCACATCTTCATCAATACCCCCATCCTCCTGCAGCATTGACCCCAAATACCGAAAGGTGTCCTTCCGAGGTACCACCTGACCATCAAGGCTAACCTCCTCCTCCTCACACCTAGTAGTACTGAAACCGCACATCATGTACTCGGTTTTAGTCCTACTAAGTCTAAACCCTTTCGATTCCAAGGTTTGTCTCCATAACTCTAACTTCCTATTTATCCCCGCCCGACTATCGTCAACTAGCACCACATCATCCCCAAAGAGCATACACCATGGGATATCTCCTTGTATATCCCTTGTGACCTCATCCATCACCAATGCAAAAAGATAAGGGCTCAAAGCTGACCCCTGATGCAGTCCTATCTTAATCGGGAAGTCATCAGTGTCAACATCACTTGTTCGAACACTTGTCACAACATTATCGTACATGTCCTTGATGAGGGTAATGTACTTTGCTGGGACTTTGTGTTTCTCCAAGGCCCACCACATGACATTCCGCAGTATCTTATCATAGGCCTTCTCCAAGTCAATGAACATCATATGCAAGTCCTTCTTTTGCTCCCTATATCTCTCCATAAGCTGTCGTACCAAGAAAATGGCTTCCATGGTCGACCTCCCAGGCATGAAACCAAACTGGTTTTTGGTCACGCTTGTCATTCTTCTTAAGCGGTGCTCAATGACTCTCTCCCATAGCTTCATTGTATGGCTCATCAGCTTAATTCCACGGTAATTAGTACAACTCTGAACATCCCCCTTGTTCTTGAAGATTGGTACTAATATACTTCGTCTCCATTCTTCTGGCATCTTGTTTGCCCGAAAAATGAGATTGAAGAGCCTGGTTAGCCATACTATCGCTATGTCCCCGAGACCTTTCCACACCTCAATGGGGATACAATCCGGGCCCATCGCCTTGCCTCCCTTCATCCTTTTTAAAGCCTCCTTGACCTCAGACTCCTGGATTCGACGCACAAAACGCATGCTGGTCTCATCAAAAGAGTCGTCCAGTTCAATGGTAGAGCTTTCATTCTCCCCATTGAACAGCTTGTCGAAGTACTCCCGCCATCTATGCTTAATCTCCTCGTCCTTCACCAAGAGTTGGCCTGCTCCGTCCTTGATGCATTTGACTTGGCCAATATCCCTCGTCTTCCTCTCTCGGATCTTGGTCATCTTATAGATGTCCCTTTCGCCTTCCTTCGTGCCTAACCGTTGGTAGAGGTCCTCATACGCCCGACCCCTTGCTTCACCAACAGCTCGCTTTGCGGCCTTCTTCGCCATCTTGTACTTCTCTATGTTGTGTGCACTCCAAATATTTTTCAAAAACTTTCACCTTTTTATATACATAGTAAAATATCATCATTTTTTAAGTAAATGGTCATCATTTTTTCTATACACAATTAACATTTTTCAAATGCTTGATTCACATTTTTTTCAAATACATGTTCAACATTTTATTCAAATAACTTAATTATCATATTTTTTATTATATGGTCAACATTTTTCCTATACACATTTAACCTTATTCAAATGCTTGACTAACATTTTTGAAGTACTTGTTCAACATTTTCTTTCAAATGCTTACTTAACATTTTTTTCAAAATACATCATGCCACCCGGGGTAGTTACTCAACATGTCCTATATACTATAATGTGATAGTATATATACTATTTTATCATTCTAAATATGTTCGTATACTATATCTAAGATATTACAAAGCAACTGAAAGATCGTTGATGTCGCCTAGAGGGGGGGTGAATAGGCGTTTTAAAATAACTACGGTTTAGGCTTGAACAAATGCGGAATAAACCTAACGATTAATTTGTCAAGCACAAAACCTACAACAACTAGGCTCACCTATGTGCACCAACAACTTATGCTAAACAAGATAAGCAACTATGTAATAGCAAGATATATGACAAGAACAATATGGCTATCACAAAGTAAAGTGCATAAGTAAAGGGGTTCGGGTAAGAGATAACCGAGGCACGCGGAGACGACGATGTATCCCGAAGTTCACACCCTTGCGGATGCTAATCTCCGTTTGGAGCGGTGTGGAGGCACAATGCTCCCCAAGAAGCCACTAGGGCCACCGTAATCTCCTCACGCCCTCACACAATGCAAGATGCCGTGATTCCACTAAGGGACCCTTGAGGGCGGTCACCGAACCCGTACAAATGGCAACCCTTTGGGGCGGTCACCGAACCCGTACACTTTGGCAACCCTTGGGGGCGGTCACCGGTACCCGTCAAATTGCTCGGGACGATCTCCACAACCTAATTGGAGACCCCGACGCTTTCCCGGAGCTTTACATCACAATGATTGAGCTCCGAACACCACCAACCGTCTAGGGCACCCAAGCACCCAAGAGGAACAAGCTCAAGGGTACCAAGCACCCAAGAGTAATAAGCTTCTCAACTTGTAACTTCCATGTATCACTGTGGAGAACTCAAACCGATGCACCAAATGCAATGGCAAGGGCACAAGGAGTGCCCAAGACCTTCTCTCTCAAATTCCACCGAAGCAACTAATGCTAGGGAGGAAAATGAGAGGAAGAACAAGAAGGAGAACACCAAGAACTCCAAGATCTAGATCCAAGGGGTTCCCCCCACATAGAGGAGAAAGTAATTGGTGGAAATGTGGATCTAGATCTCCTCTCTCTTTTCCCCCAAAAGCTAGCAAGAATCCATGGAGGGATTGAGAGATAGCAAGCTCGGAGAAGGTCAACAATGGGGGAAGAACACGAGCTCAAAGGATAAGGTTCATTGGGGAAGAAGACCCCCTTTTATAGGACCTCCCGAATCCAACCTTTATGTGCTTAGGTCGTGCACAAGCGGTAGTACCGCTTGGAGGAGCGGTACTACCGCTTAGCACGGTCAAAACAGCCCAACGAGAGAGAAAACACGAGTTTTTGGTCCAGAGCGGTACTACCGCTTAGGAGCCACGGTAGTACTGCTCTGGAGCGGTACTACCGCTCAGGAGCCGTGGTAGTACCGCTCTGGAGCGGTAGTAAAAAATTACATCTGCTCTAGTCGCGGTAGTACCGCTGCAGCCTTTACCAAAACAGCCACAATTTTTGCAAACGGACTCCGAATTCAACGAAACCAAGTTTGTTGGAAAGCTACCGACATGGGCTAACACAATATTGATAGAAATATCAAGAATAAGCAAATGATAAAAGTCCCATAAAAAAATGGTGAGAACCCTTCATCGGATAAGACCGGTAAAACCTCCAACACCGAAAACATCATAGAAGGCGCATGCGAACTCCGTTTTCGATGAACTCAAGCTTGTCATCAAGATGACCATAAGATCTAAGACTCACAAAGATAACCAAACAAGAACCAAGAAACATGATGCAAGGATGCAATGGTTTGAGCTCTCTACTAACGATACGATCAAGCTACCAACTTGAGAGCCCCCCTTGATAGTACGGCAAACGATCCTATAACTCGGTCTCCCAACTACCACCACAAGACCGGTAAAATAGAAAACCTATAAAGGGAAAACCTTTGCCTTGCGCATGGTCCACTTGAGCTAGATGAAGACAATCTTGACTCCCTCAAGTTGGACCACCTTTCTTGATTGCGTTGGCTCGATGAAGACTAGATGATTGCTCCCCCATAGTTCACTATGGGTGAGCCACTCTTCGGCACATCTTCACAAGTCCATTGACACCACAATGGATGGCAAGATTCAAGCACTTGATCTCTTCGTGATGCTCCACTTGAACTTGCACACGGCAATCTTGATGACGATCACCACTTGATGTCATCCTTTCCATGGGTTGTAAGATATCTTCCTCTTGACGCAAGCCCATGGATACGTACCTAACCCCACATACAACTCTCACATAGACCATGGGTTAGTACAAAAAGTGCAATGGAAAATGCTTACCATACCATGGGATCACTTGATCCCTCTCGGTACATCTTCTACGCTTTGTGAGTTGATCAACTTGATTCACTCTTGACTTAGTCTTGATCAACCTTGAATCTTTGCAACTCTCTTCATTTGGATGATGTCTTGAAGGTAAACATGAATGATCACACAACCTTCTTCTTCAAGACATGCTTGCAATAAGCTCAACACTCATATGACCAATCTTTGGATAATTCCTTAATAGCACCTTGGTCATCACAAACTCTCATTGAAACCAACAAATGGACTCCAAGAAAAGCCTATGGGCAAACCCTTCAAATATAACTCAAGGCAACCATTAGTCCATAGAGATTGTCATCAATTACCAAAACCACACATGGGGGCACCGCATGTCCTTTCAATCTTCCCCATTTTGGTAATTGATGACAATCACTTTCAAGAGAGTTTATACAAGGAATTATGCATCACCATGCAATGCACCAACCAATAATGCATGCGAATGAGATGCAAATGCTAAGGAAACAAAAACCAAAGCTACTCCACAAAACTCTCTGAAACTTCTCCCCCATTGGCATTTATTGCCAAAATGGGCGAAAAGCTTAGAAGGCCAATATAAATTGTGGTCCTCCATAAATTGTGTATTTCTCAACAAGAGAGTGGAATGCAATACACATATCCAACTGCCAATACTTGGAGGAAGACAAACTATATTGATGCCCAAAGATTGCAATAGAAAGATATGCCACAAATACATAACAAAGAGAGACACAAGCAATCAGAAGATACCAATTGAAGCAAGCAATCAACGGATATCATTTGAACCAACTAGACCAATGATCTTACATGCCACAAGAATAAAGATATTAAGAAAAGCGCAAAGGAGTGTTCTAAAGAAACTAGAGAAGCTCCCCATGATTTGTGCACACATAAGAATTTTTGTATTTGAATACAAAGTGCACAAAATAGGATCATAGATCCCCCAAAATCAACAGAAACTCACATCCAGTGCAAGTGAGCATATAGGAAACAAAGCCTAGCGCTTGCAACAAGCACGCGGTTGAGCAACATGTAAAAGAGGCAACTTAAGAATAGGCTCAACCAAAAAGATGTGTGTGAGTCATGGCGAAGCACTTGTGAAGACTAAAATTAGGATGAGCATTAAACATCAACATAGTCTTGAAAGAACGAGGCACACGGTGCAAGGCCTATCATTCCCACACACAACTGGCAAATGGGTTCACAAGCTTACTAATAAGCAAAAGAGAACCTATGCTTGTGACAACCCGTGGTGAAGATAGACGAGGGGAGGCTCATCAAGACGAGGGATACCAAACCTCGTAGAGATAAGCAAGAGGAAAATAATCTTCACCACACAAGAGTGCAACAAGATGCAACGATAGAGTACACGCACTCAAGGCAAAAGCTTTCACGGAGCCACCAAAGAAATAACATAAGAAAGACAGGGTGGACGTGAAAGAAAGGATATCAACTAGAGATGTAATTTATCTCAAGTGTATAAGGTTCTATGTAGATGAAATCATGATGATATATATATCTACAAAGACGGATGTACACCCGAAATAGTTACAACACGAAGGAACAAGATATCCACAAGGAAGTCATAAACACACCAATAAGATATTTGCTTGAAAGCATAGCACTTGGCTAGATATGGTCTTATTGTATATAAATGAAGTCCAAACACACATCCATCAAAGGCATCACAACTAGCAAGAAGAGATCATCGTTGGGATGCTTTGAGAAAGAAACAAGTATCACAAGATATGAAATGAATATCATGCCAAGATGCAATCTACACAAGGTTGAATGCAAGCATGAATAGATACTTGTTACCGAGATATCATTGGAAGGATGTAGTAGATACCAATTGAAGGTAGATAGTAGTTCATTGATCATCCTAGCTTGACTCCAATATGCACATGGTGACAACACCTTCCTTGTGAGTGAGCCGAGCATCCAATGCATCTCCAAATGTTCCTAGAAGAACAACACAAACTAAACGGTACCCAAACTTATCGGGACCAAATAGTTAGAGACACCAATACATAGGACAAACTCCACATAAATATGTGCATATAGATATGAAAATGAATTTCATGCACATCTCATCCAAATTGAGACTAGGTGGAGTTTTCGTTATATATTGAGTCAAAGAAAGAAAGCATGCCAAATGAAATACATGAAGTAAACATGCATGCTCAAGACTTTCAAAACCCGAAACCAAAAGACAAAGGAATGCCAAGTGAAAAGGATACCAAATGGAGAAATCATCACTTAGAAGATATCATTAAAGATACATCAAGGAATGAGATATCCATTGATACACACTAAACTAAAGATGTCAAACTCCCAAAGAGAGGATGGTTCCAAACAAACCAAGCTCTCAACAAAGTTTCATGATGGCACAAAGTACCAAAAAGAAATGGCTTGCCTTCCACCAAAACACACTTGATAAGGATCACAAGAAGAGTGTTCTAAAGAAAATAGGATAGCTCCCCCATGAGTTGTGCATTATGGGATTTGCATTTGAATACAAAATGCACAAGGTGGGATCGCCACTTTCACTATATCTAGAACACACTAGACAAGAACAAGAAATAAACAAGATCCACAAGTGGTAGGGAAGACAACGGGAGTTGACACAAACCTGGCAAGAGAAAAAGGCAAATAAACAAAAGCCAACGTAAAGATGATCAATTAAATTCTACCACACATAAGTGATTACCAATTGTCAAAAGACAAGAAGTATTTGGAAATATTTCCCGGTGGTAGATAGCAAGGATATCCGACATCATCTTCACTCCAAACAAAAAGCAAATTGCAACTTGCAGAGCTAACATGCCACCTAGGAACAAGATAATCTACAATATCAATTCTAGGTGACAATATCTCAAATGTACACATTTTCTAGGCTTGTAATATGCACTTAGCATATTACTCCCCCATAATGTGATACCAAAAAGAACTTAACAAGAGGCAATAAGAGGAACAAACAAGAGATAATTAATGGTCTATTTAGAATTTGAATTTCTCATGAGAGATATACCACCTAGCGACTAGATAATCTTGTAATATCAATACTAGATGGTATTCCTCATGTCCACACATTTATAGGATTGTGAGGTGCACAAAGCACATCACTCCCCCAAAATGGGATGTTCCATTAATCTCTCACACGAGCCAACTAGGATACAAACAAGAAGCATAAAGGCTCAACGCACGACACACACGTACATGATGTGCAAACCAACACACACATACTTGATTGCTCAAGATAAGCAAGTTGGAATCACAACATCTACAAACACATGCAAGGAACAAAACCAAAACATGCAAGGGGGCAAGTAACTTTCAATGTAAGCAATTTTAAGTACAAGTTACCGCAAGGAGGCACATTGGATATAAGATATAAACTTGATGATTCAATTGACTTGGCTTGAGACAATAAGAGTGATGAAGTCCCCTTAATTCTTCATAATGTAGCCAAGTCTCCAATGCCCTCCAAAAACACCTATTGATCAAGTTTGAGCTTGTTGGTCCCCAACCAAGTTGGGTCCTAAGAGGTTAGTCACAATAGGCTTGGCTACCAAAATGGTTCTTTTCTTGACAACACTTTGAGTACCAACAAACTTGGCAAACACATTGCCAACCTTATCCTTCCCAAGAGAATAGATATCATCAATAATAATTGGGTTGGATAAGTTACCACTAGTGCATGAAGAAGCGACGTGACCTTTCTCACGACATAAGTAGCAACGTCTACTCTTCACTTTCTTCTCACTTGATTTTTCCACAAGAGAAGCATTAGCTTGAGTCTTCTTGGGAAGTGGCCTTTCTTCAACTTGAGGTTGAGCATGAGATTGAACTTGTGCCCTCTTCCCTTGTTGCTTGACACTAATGGCCTTCTTCTTCAATGGGCAAGATCTAACATGATGCCCTTCTACTTTGCACATGAAGCAAACAATCTTGGCCGAATTCTTGACTTGTTCTTGGCCCTTCTTTTTGTTCATCTTGGACTTCTTCTTCTTATTGGAGTTGAATCCAAGTCCACCTTTGTCATTGGGGGATTTTTGCACACTCAAGATATTGTTGAGTGTGGATTTCCCTTCATGACACTTTTCCAAGTCTTTCTTCAAAGAAGTGACTTGGGCCTTGAGCTCTTTGATTTCCTCTACATGGTTAGTCTAAACACAAGTACTAGAGGAAGTATAAGCTTCATCGTTAGAGCAACAAGGCAAGGAAAGCAATTCATCACAAGATGTACCAACATTATGAGTAGATGAATTACAAGGACTAGCACATGTCAATATACTATTTTGACTAGAAGTAGTGCTAGTATCCACATGAGGCTCACTAGATGTTACCTTAGCAATCATGGCCTCATGAGCTATCTTTAGCACACTATGGGATACTAGAAGATCATCATGAGAGCTTGAGAGCTTTTCATGACTTTCTTCCAATTTCCCATAATTGCTAGATAGCACCTCAAGTTGAGCCCGTAGCTCAACATTCTCCTTCAAAATGAATGCTTCACAAGTAATAGAATTAGTAGCACAAGAATCATCATTAACAACAAGAGGAGAAAGCAACTTGGCAATCTATTTTAAATAAGAAGCTTCAAGTTGGGCATGAGACTCGGTGAGTTTGATGAGCTCACCCTTGATGACCCTTGAGCCATTTTCGAGGTGCTCAAAATCCTCAAGGAGTCTAGCATGAGAAACTTCAAGCTTAGCATTTTTAGTTTTGAAATCGTTGGCCACCTCAAGAGCTCTATCATGAGATTCCCTCACTCTAGATAATTCTAGAGCAAAAGTCTCCTCAAGAGATTAGGAGGTGGTTTTTTCATGTTCAAGAGCTTAAGATAGCTCCGCGATCTCATTTGCATAATCACGCCCATGAGCTTCCATTTTCTCAATGGTGACCTCATGCTCCTCGAGATGAGATTCCAACTCCTCAATATATTTCTTGCCCTCAATGGCAATGGACATAATTTCCATGAAGTTGGAATGAACAATTTTATTTTTATGAAGAGCTTTAAAAATCATCTCCCCCTTAGTTTTTAAGTAGGCAACATTATCATTCTCTTCATCATTATCCTCATCATCATTAGCATCAACATCATCATCAAGAGACATATTGGGGTACAAAGTAGGAGATACCTTTGACGCCATAGCCATAAGGCAAAAAGCAATAGATGATGATGTAGGATCCCTTGAGGCACCATTAAACACCACATCTTGTTCCATGGAGTGTTCGGTTTCCTCTACATTGTTAGCACAACAATTCGAGGAAATAGATGCATTTTTATCATGGCAACAAGACATAGCAAGCATATCATCATGAGATCTAGTCAAGCAATTTCTACATGATATGCAAAGATTATCAACACAAGCATGTGAAACATTTGGAGTGCTCGAAGTGTTAAAGCCCAAAGAGGGAGCATTGCAATAAGATAGTGATGAAGGATCATCCACAATAAGCATATTATCATCATTTCAATGACCAACACTACTCACCATATCATTACCTTGTGGAAAACCACATGTAGGTGAAGTAGAAGAAGTTGAGAAGACTATACGACCGGAGGTGGAGGGGGAACAATCATCCCCACAAATATTGGACACACCATATTTATCTTGAAGCTTTGTCCACAACTCATGAGCATCCCGGAACGGCATGAGTTGAAAAATAACTACATTACTCAAAGCATCAAAAAGCACATTAGAAGCTTGAGCATTGAGATAAGAGTTTTTCTCATCCTATAAAGATAATCTTTGGGGATCCTTTGGAGGAGAAAAACCCATATCTACAATTCGCTCTAAATTTGGGTCCATGACCCTAAAGAGATTAAGCATGTGAATTACCCAAACATCAAAAATTGTGCCATCGAAACTAAGAGTGTCAGAGAATCCTAATCCCCTAGTCGACATCTCTACTCTCTAGGCGGTTAAGCCTAACAAAGAGAGACGAGGCTCTGATACCAATTGAAAGATCGTGGATGTCGCCTAGAGGGGGGGTGAATATGCGTTTTAAAATAATTACGGTTTAGGCTTGAACAAATGCGGAATAAACCTAACGATTAATTTGTCAAGCACAAAACCTACAACAACTAGGCTCACCTATGTGCACCAACAACTTATGCTAAACAAGATAAGCAACTATGTGATAGCAAGATATATGACAAGAACAATATGGCTATCACAAAGTAAAGTGCATAAGTAAAGGGGCTCGGGTAAGAGACAACCGAGGCACGCGGAGACGACGATGTATCCCGAAGTTCACACCCTTGCGGATGCTAATCTCCGTTTGGAGCGGTGTGGAGGCACAATGCTCCCCAAGAAGCCACTAGGGCCACCGTAATCTCCTCACGCCCTCGCACAATGCAAGATGCCATGATTCCACTAAGGGACCCTTGAGGGCGGTCACCGAACCCGTACAAATGGCAACCCTTGGGGGCGGTCACCGAACCCGTACACTTTGGCAACCCTTGGGGGCGGTCACCGGTACCCGTCAAATTGCTCGGGACGATCTCCACAACCTAATTGGAGACCCCGACGCTTTCCCGGAGCTTTACATCACAATGATTGAGCTCCGAACACCACCAACCGTCTAGGGCACCCAAGCACCCAAGAGGAACAAGCTCAAGGGTACCAAGCACCCAAGAGTAATAAGCTTCTCAACTTGTAACTTCCATGTATCACTGTGGAGAACTCAAACCGATGCACCAAATGCAATGGCAAGGGCACAAGGAGTGCCCAAGACCTTCTCTCTCAAATTCCACCGAAGCAACTAATGCTAGGGAGGAAAATGAGAGGAAGAACAAGAAGGAGAACACCAAGAACTCCAAGATCTAGATCCAAGGGGTTCCCCCCACATAGAGGAGAAAGTAATTGGTGGAAATGTGGATCTAGATCTCCTCTCTCTTTTCCCCCAAAAGCTAACAAGAATCCATGGAGGGATTGAGAGATAGCAAGCTCGGAGAAGGTCAACAATGGGGGAAGAACACGAGCTCAAAGGATAAGGTTCATTGGGGAAGAAGACCCCCTTTTATAGGACCTCCCGAATCCAACCTTTATGTGCTTAGGTCGTGCACAAGCGGTACTACCGCTTGGAGGAGCGGTACTACCGCTTAGCACGGTCAAAACAGCCCAACGAGAGAGAAAACACGAGTTTTTGGTCCAGAGCGGTACTACCGCTTAGGAGCCACGGTAGTAGTGCTCTGGAGCGGTACTACCACTCAGGAGCCGTGGTAGTACCGCTCTGGAGCGGTAGTAAAAAATTACATCTGCTCTAGTCGCGGTAGTACAGCTGCAGCCTTTACCAAAACAGCCACAACTTTTGCAAACGGACACCGAATTCAACGAAACCAAGTTTGTTGGAAAGCTAACGACATGGGCTAACACAATATTGATAGAAATATCAAGAATAAGTAAATGAGAAAAGTCCCATAAGAAAATGGTGAGAACCCTTCATCGGATAAGACCGGTAAAACCTCCAACACCGAAAACATCATAGAAGGCGCATGCGAACTCCGTTTTCGATGAACTCAAGCTTGTCATCAAGATGACCATAAGATCTAAGACTCACAAAGATAACCAAACAAGAACCAAGAAACATGATGCAAGGATGCAATGGTTTGAGCTCTCTACTAACGATACGATCAAGCTACCAAGTTGAGAGCCCCCCTTGATAGTACGGCAAACGATCCTATAACTCGGTCTCCCAACTACCACCACAAGACCGGTAAAATAGAAAACCTATAAAGGGAAAACCTTTGCCTTGCGCATGGTCCACTTGAGCTAGATGAAGACGATCTTGACTCCCTCAAGTTGGACCACCTTTCTTGATTGCGTTGGCTCGATGAAGACTAGATGATTGCTCCCCCATAGTTCACTATGGGTGAGCCACTCTTCGGCACATCTTCATAAGTCCATTGACACCACAATGGATGGCAAGATTCAAGCACTTGATCTCTTCGTGATGCTCCACTTGAACTTGCACACGGCAATCTTGATGACGATCACCACTTGATGTCATCCTTTCCATGGGTTGTAAGATATCTTCCTCTTGACGCAAGCCCATGGATACGTACCTAACCCCACATACAACTCTCACATAGACCATGGGTTAGTACAAAAAGTGCAATGGAAAATGCTTACCATACCATGGGATCACTTGATCCCTCTCGGTACATCTTCTACGCTTTGTGAGTTGATCAACTTGATTCACTCTTGACTTAGTCTTGATCAACCTTGAATCTTTGCAACTCTCTTCATTTGGATGATGTCTTGAAGGTAAACATGAATGATCACACAACCTTCTTCTTCAAGACATGCTTGCAATAAGCTCAACACTCATATGACCAATCTTTGGATAATTCCTTAATAGCACCTTGGTCATCACAAACTCTCATTGAAACCAACAAATGGACTCCAAGAAAAGCCTATGGACAAACCCTTCAAATATAACTCAAGGCAACCATTAGTCCATAGAGATTGTCATCAATTACCAAAACCACACATGGGGGCACCGCATGTCCTTTCAGCAACCTATATGAAAAATTGCTGAGTCCATAGTTTTTTGTATATTTTAAAAACACCTTCATATTTGTAAGTATAAAACAATATATATACTAAAAGAAATAGTACATAGTATCTAAAAAGTATTATATCGACTATCCAAATATTCTTATACACTAAATACTACACATACATACTCTCAGTTCTAACAGATAGTAGATATAATATACAAAACTCACGTGAGGATAACTACCAATGAAACATATATAGAAATATGTTAACCATGTATTAAAAATGATGATTTTTTTTATAATATATATGTAGGGTCACGCTATTCGTCACCTTGGATGGGAAATAGTTATTCTTGACCCCCGCCCCCCAACACCCCTTCTATTTTAACATCAATGTACCGTATTTTTACATCCCATAAATGTTTTCTTATTTCATATGTAAAAGGAGAACATAAGAAAATATTAAAGTATTATAAAAAAGTAGTTATGTTGCCTAAAATTGCGAACATACAATCATAGTGTAATATATAATGAAAATTATGGTCTTATGAACAATATTTTTGTTTTCTTATGTCAAATTTTAGGTAGTAAACCTTTAGAAACATCTCTTTGTATTTCAAACGTAATTTATTTACGAAACGATCGTAAGATTACTTCGAGTGAAGAATAATTTGTTCTGCACCCTATGTGACGAATAGTTTTAATATATATATTGGTCTCGTAAATAAATTACATTTGACATACAAAGAGATGTTTCTAAAGATTTACTATGTAAAATTTAGCATAAGAAAACAAAAATATTGGTCATAAGACCATAAATTACATTTTATATATTACACTATGATTTTATATTCGTAATTTTACGTAAGACAAATATTTTTTACGGTGCTTTAATATTTTCTTGCGTTCTCTTTTTACATATGAAATAAGAAAAAAATTACACGATGTAAAAATACGGTACATTGATGTTAATATAGAAGGGGTGGGGGGTTAAGAATAACTATTGCTCACCCAGCGTGATGGCAAGCTATGGTAGACATAGTTTTACCTATATATATATATATATATATATATATATATATATATATATATATATATATATATATATATATATATATATATATAGCATAAACGAACGTAAAAAAAGAAATCAAAAAATAAAAGAAAAAACAGAAACAAAAATGAGGCATTGGCGTCCCGCATAATGGGCCGGCCCATACGCTCGCTTGACTGCGAGGCATTCAGCAAGGCGGAAATTTGTTTCGCTCAACGCGAGACATAGTCGCACCCGACTCCATCTAGAGAGAGAGAGGGGGGGGGGGGAGTTTATGCCAAGGAATTCCGGCCCAGTTTAATTGGGAGATCAATTTACCAATTAACAAAGACGTTGAAGTTGATTTAAATCAAAATGGCATCCAAAATACAGTGAAGGAATCCGACAGGAATACTTCCAAGGATTTAAAACCAATTGTATGTGCTGAAATATATTTCCTCCTTTCATATACAAAAATTAGTTGCAACACCATAAGGAGTTCATTTGAGCAACTCTAAATAAAAAAAGCAAAAAAAATCTGATGTTAGATTTTTAAATAAACATGTTGTAATTCACACCCAAAAAACCCCAAATCAGGATGTTACTGCTCCCGTGGGTAGGCCAGACATGCATAAGATGATTAGTGCGAGGCACAATGTCTTCCAGGACCATGATGATGACGCCCATGTGGCGCGGCACACTTGGCGAATTGAGTCGGGCCTCTTCTTCTATGAGCATCATGTCGTGTCCATGCCTTTGAAGCTCCTAAGGGAGCCTTTTATGTGAGGACGTGAAATTCGCCCCATGTTGGATGACGAAGCAAGGACTTGCGTAATGCTACAACGACGACGAGTCCCTCGCCAATGGCGACATGCAAAAAGGAGCCATCTTGGTGTGTCAAATTGTTGGCTCTTCGCACACGCAATCGACCGAGCGAACAATATGGACCGACACATTTTTCTCACGTATACAGGACACCGGTATTGGGAATCTTCTCGAAGGTTTCTGAACGGGTTTTATTATTGTTTTTTTCTTTTAGTTCTTTATTTTTATTTTTTATTTTCTATTTTTCCCGTGTTTTTTCTTCTTTTCTTCTTCCTTTTTAAAAAATATTTCCTTTATTCAAAAAAGTTTTTAGAAATTTCAAATATTGTTTGGGATTACAAAATTTGTTCAAAAATTCAGAAAATGTTTGCATTTCAGAAAAAAAATCACAGTTTTTAAATTTTGTTTGGCATTTCAAAAAATATAACTTTTTTCAAAATTTCTTCATGATTTCTGAAATTGTTTGTGGTTTCAAAATTTGTTAGAAAATTCCAAAAATGTTCTAGTTTCCCCCCCAAAAAAAATCACAAATACCAAAATGTTTGGGATTTCAGAAAATCCCTATTTCAAAATTTACTAAATGTTTCAAAGTGTTCAGGAATTCAAAAAATGTTAACAATTTGACAATTTTGTTTGGAATTTCATAAAAGTTCCCTGATTTGAAAATTTATCACAAATTAAAAAATGTTCATATTTAAAAAATATTCTTAATTTTTTTGGTTTTCCATAAAATATTCAGAAAATTAAAATAAAATAATATTCGCAAATTTGTTTGTGTTTTTTTCAAAAATATATTCGCGTTTTCGTAAAAGGATTCAAAATTTGAAAAAATGGTACAGTCCGAAATCCGGGTGCTACAGTCCGTGCTTGCCCTCTCTAGTCTCTAGTACGGTTTGCCACAGTACCCATCCCAATTCGCTACAGTGTCCTCCCTGCTAGTGTTTCCTATTTGACGCCTTTAGCGCCCGATATAGGCTATTGGGAAAACCGACGCACCCCCCTCTGCTCAGCCCATCTACATTTGTTTTCCAAATTCGAAAAATTGGTGGAGGTGCGGAATCACTAATTAAAGGGTACTCCTTTCAAAGATCATTCTCATCTTCTCAGGTTGCGATAAGCGACGTACTGCATGCGCGTCACTTGTTGCAACCTGGGAGTTTTCCTTTTTTTCGTACATCTATTTAATCAAAACGGTTTATCTCTAGAACCCTGCGTCCAAATCTTGAACCATTTTCACCATTGGATTCCTCGTGTCAAGATCTTCAAAATTAGATCCCATGTATAGATTTTGACAAACTTTTTTTCACGAAAAAACCAAAACAGTCAAAATGGACGGAAAAACCGAACCAGAAACACATTTTTTTCCTGTCCAGAAGAGGATCGGCCATGCCTCCCGCGAAAAAAATAAAACATGTTTTTTCCCGTTTCTGAGTGGCCTTGCCTCTCACGAAAGCATGACCGTGCCTCTCGGGGAAGCAAAATCGTGCCTCTGACGAAAAAAGCAGAAATGTGTTTTTTTGTTTCCGAGAGGCACGCTAGCGAATGTTGGAAATATGCTCTAGAGGCAATAATAAAATAGTTATTATTATATTTTCGTGTTCATGATAATTGTTGTATTAACCACAAACCGTAATACATGTGTGAATGCATAGACTACAACATGTCCCTAGTGAGCCTCTAGTTGACTAGCTCGTTGATTAATAGATGGTTGTGGTTTCCTGACCATGGACATTGGATGTCGTTGATGTGATGGACAAGACCCAATCCTAAGCATAGTACAAGATCGCGGAGTTTGTTTGCTAGAGCTTTCCTAATGTCAAGTATCATTTCCTTAGACCATGAGATTGTGCAACTCCTGGATACCGTAGGAATGCTTTGGGTGTATCAAACGTCACAACATAACTGGATGGCTATAAATGTGCACTATAGGTATCTCCGAAAGTGTCTGTTGGGTTGGAACAAATTGAGACTGGGATTTGTCACTCCGTATGACGGAGAGGTATCTCTGGGCCCACTCGTTAATGCATCATCATAATGAGCTCAATGTGACTAATGAGTTAGCCACGGGATCATGCGTTACCGAAAGAGTAAAGAGACTTGCCGGTAACGAGATTGAACAAGATATAGGGATACTGACGATCGAATCTCGGGCAAGTAACATACCGATGGACAAAGGGAATTGTATACAGGATTGATTGAATCCCTGACATCATGGTTCATCCAATGAGATCATCGTGGAACATGTGGGATCCAATATGGATATCCAGATCCCGCTATTGGTTATTGGCCGGAGAGGCATCTCGGTCATGTCTGCATGGTTCCCAAACCCGTAGGGTCTACACACTTAAGGTTCGGTGACGCTAGAGTTGTAATGGGAATTGTATGTGGTTACCGAAAGTTGTTCGGAGTCTCGGATGAGATCCCGGCGTCATGAGGTGTTCCAGAATGGTCCTGAGGTAAAGATTTATATATGGGAAGTCCTATTTTGGCCACCAAAAAATGTTCGAGATTTTTCGGTATTGTATCGGGAAGGTTCTAGAAGGTTCTGGAGTGGGGCCCGTCTGCATGGGGGACCCACATGAACGTGGGCAGTGGGGGCAAGGCACCACACCCCTGGTCAAGGCGCACCAAGATCCCCCCTTAGAAGGAATAAGATCATATCCCGAAGGGATAAGATCAAGATCCCTAAAAAGGGGGGATAACAATCGGTGGGGAAGGGAAAGGATGAGACTTCTTTCCTCCCACCTTTGCCAATGCCCCAATGGACTTGGAGGGCAAGAAACCAGCCCCGTCTACCCCTATATATAGTGGGGAGGCACATGGGAGCTCTCCCCTTGCCCCTGGAGCAGCCCTCCCCCTCCAACCCCTCCTCCTCCTCCGTTGAGCGTAGCGAAGCTCTGCCGGAGAACCACGAGCGCAACCACCACACCGTCGTGCTGTCGGAGTTCTCCCTCAATTTCTCCTCTCCCCTTGCTGGATCAAGAAGGAGGAGATGTCCCCGGGTTGTACATGTGTTGAACGCGGAGGCGCCGTCTATCGTGGTTCTAAGTCTGACAGTAGAAAGGGGGGTAGGTATGGAGAGGCAAGATCCTAGCTATGGAGTAGTTGTATACACAAGGGGTTTACGAGTTCAGGCCCTTCTCGGAGGAAGTAACAGCCCTACATCTCGGAGCCCGGAGGCGGTCGACTGGTATTATATGTGTATGAGTTACAGGGGTGCGAACCCTTTACACTGAGGAGGGGGGTGGCTTATAGAGAGTCCACCAGACCCCTCCGGCCCTCAGTTATGTAGGGTTTAAAGTACATTAAGGTCGGGCGTTACTGGTAACGCTACAAATAAAGTGCCATGATGACCATAAAAGCTACTTAATGACCGACCGTTTCCTTGCCGGGTGGCGTTAGGTCTCCTGGTAGTCGAGTGGATGGCTTCATGGTCGAGTGGCTTCGAGTCTGTCGAGTGGAACGTTTCCTGGTCGACTGAAAGGTGTTTTCTTCTAGAGATGTCCTCCGGGAGGGTGTCTTGGACAGGTCCTGACCCTACCCTAGGTACATAGCTTCATCATTAGCCCCCGAATGGATCGAGGTTTGAGTGGGGAAGGAGTTGAACATACTTCCGACCCATTTTCATGCCATGCGTATGTCTTGTTCTGGATCAATGAGCTTTAGGTGACGGCACCAACTTCTTTTTCAGTTGCATTGATCCATTCTTTGTATCCGTTGAGTGAAGTTTTTACTTGGAGGACTCCGAACGAAAGAGCGGAGGAGATCCTCTGTCTGACGAGTTGTTCTGCAGCTCGCGGATTTAGCGGGATCCGTATTTTCGGGAAGCACGCGGGGCGGAGGAGGCCGCAGCAATCGGACGGGATAAGGCAAGGACACCTCGATTTTCGTGCCACCTTTTTCGCCACGTATCACGCGCACGACTGTTGCGGGATTTGACAGGATCGCCCGGGCCTACAGGTCAGTCACTCGGAAGCAACCCCATATAAGGCGCCGGACGGGGTTTTTTGAACAGTGCGTTCTCATTTCCTTCCCTCTTCTCGAGATTTATCCGCCGCGCTCGCTTCCGCTCCAGCGCCGCTGCTCCGTGCGCGTCTCGCCAACGACGATGGTGAAAGAGAAGACGGCGGCCTTGGAGCGGGCGAAGAAAGCGACGGCAAAGGGAAGGGAAGGGCGACCAGTCGAGGCGGATCTTCTTCGAGGGCCGGCTTGCCGCAAGGCTGGATCCAGGGCGACTGGATCCGCTCGACGATTCATCAAGCGGATCTCGACGACTTGTCCAATGAAGGACTGATCCCCCATGGATCAGCGCGGCTCCCAGGGAAGGAGTCCGAGCCGCAGCCTCAGGAGGGTGAGTGCGTTCTCTTGGCCACTCATGTCGACCGCGGGTTTTGTCTGCCGCCTCACCCTTTCTTTCGGGGATTTCTGAATTTCTTTGGGGCACAACTCCACCACTTCACACCCAACACCATTGTGTACCTCGCTGCTTTCATGTCCTTGTGCGAGAACTTCTTGGGTTATCGGCCTCATTGGGGCCTTTTCAAGCACATCTTCACCTGTCGCTCTCAGACGGTGAAAAAGGCCAATCCGAGTGACGAGAGAACACAAGTGATTCAGATGTGTGGGGGTCTTGGGCTTCAAATGAGGGGGAAATGCGCTTTTCCGGCCATGATCCTTCCCGACTCGGTCCGTGGATGGCAGTCGACCTGGTTCTACTGCAAGGACCAGCCGACGCCAGGGCAGTCGACCGGACTCCCTTCTTTTTCCATGGACCGAGTGAGGAAGCCTTCCTCTTTGAAGGTGCTCCCGGAAGAGATGGCACAGGTTAAGGTGCTGGTCAAACGGGTTGTCCAGCTTATCCGTGACGGGGTGACTGGCATGGACCTCCTGGAGGACTTCCTCCGACGATGCATCCAGCCACTCCAAGCTCGAGACCACCCGATGTGGTTGTATTCTGGCACTGAGGACACCACTCGGATCCACCCAGAGGAGATTGACGAGGCCACGCTGGAGAGGTGGCTGGCGAGCATCACAGGGAATAAAGACAACCCCCGAGGAGCCAGGAGGATTCCTCCACTCGACCAATCATACGAACCAGACAAGGTCCAATTCTGCATCTCCGACTGTGATCCTGCTTTCTTCATTTTGTTTTGCTAGAATTCAGTCGACTGACTTTTTGTCTTGTTTTTTGTCTTCTAGGCCACTACTGAGATGTACTCGATGCCCAACGGGGAGCAAGAACAAGTTGAGGAGGAGGAGGCGAGCGGAGGCTAAAGTGAGGAGTGGCAATCTGATGGTGAGGAGGAAGAGGATGGCGATGAGTCCAGTGAAGAGGAGGAGGAGGAGGAGGAGGAGGAGGAAGTCGATCCTCCTCGCGCGGAAAGGCGATCCAAGCTCATCCACGATCCCGCGAGTGAGCGAGGCAAAGCGACTGCGCCCGTTGGGCAATCATCGAAGCGCCCTTGAGAGGCCTCTCCGGCGCCGACTGAGAAAGCACCGAAGCATCCACGAGCGGCGCCATCGAAGCCGCCGAAGGCCTTGCCCAAGATGAAAATGGCCATTCCCACTATCTCCGGGTAACAGCAAAACCTGTATTTCCTCGTTTAGCATGGACGAATTCTTGGTCGACTCATGGACTAACCGACTGGTTTCTGAAATCTGCAGTGATGCTACCTCCGAGACCTCCACCAAGAACGAAGACCAGGAAATGGAAGACGCTGTCACCTCCAACCTTGATACTCTCTCTGTAGTTTTACTTTCGGTCGATTGGAGTTTCGATTTTAACTTTGGGTTTTTCTTGTAGTTCCACCCCATGTCATTGATCTCCCTCATGACGAGGACGAGGCGCCACTGAGGTCGAGGAGGAACGGAAAGGCGTCGGCTGGCAAGACTCCCCAGACTGCATCGGTGCCTGAGACATTGGTTCCAGAGGGTGGCAACATCACTTGGAACACTGTGTCCTTCGTTGTGCCACTGACGAGTGCCCGGCCTTCATCGTCGACTGCTGACCCGCCCTCCCTTTTCGCCACACACCACGTCCCAGAGGACCAAGCGGGTGCTGCTAAGGAGGCTATACGCCAGGCGGGGGTCATGATGGAGCAGGTGAAGGCGATCCGGGACGCCAGCCAAGCGTCTTATGATGCAAGCTCAGCTCTTCAGAGCAACGTCCAGGTTAGTTGGTCGCTGCTTGTTCTGTTAGGATATGGTATCTGGAAACTCTTCTTTCTGAAGGTCTTTGTATCTGTACACCCACTGGGTGTGTCGATTGAATTTTTGGATTGGTGGGGGCACGCTAAGTGCACCCACTGGGTGTAGTCCCCGAGACCATGGTGGACTGTTGGCAGTCGACTGTAGTCTTTATACTTTGAATTTCATCACTCTAACTTCTCCACTCGGTCTGGTCGAATGGAATCCTGGAACCAATGGAGGCATGCTGAGTGCACCCACTAGGTGTAGTCCCCGAGAACATGGTCGACTGCTGGCAGTCGACTAAGGTCTGAAGAACCTCTCTCTCTTTTTTTGTCTCTTTCGTTCGACTGATCGAACCGAGTCGGTAGAACCAGTGGGGGCACGCTGAGTGCACCCACTGGGTGTAGTCCCCGAGACTACTGTCGAATATTTTGATTCGGCTGTAGTCTTAGAAATGCTACAATTTTCTCTTAGTCACTCGGAAGCAACCTATATTTAATGTTTGTCGACTGTCATTTCGCAGAAATCTTGCGAGCTTGTGGCTTGCTATACTGAACTGGAGAACAGACATATCCAGCTCGAACTCGACTTGAAACTTGTTCAGGAGAACTTTACGAAGGCGAAGGATGAAGCAAAAGGTATGTTTGGTGAGAATCTTGACAACTGTCTTTATCTTTCTGTCCATTCTTGATTCTGACCTCATTGTCATTTTGCAGATAAAATGAAGGAGGCTCTGAAGAAGAAGGACCACGACCTTGCTGAGGCGCAGAAGGCGGCTTTGGACAAAACGAAGCTTGCGGAAGAAAAACTGGCTTCAGTCGGAAAACTTGAAGAGGAGAACGCCAATCTGAAAGCTGCTCTCGACGCGGCCAACAAGGAAGTCAGCCGTCTGAAGAACGACAAGATAGCTCTGAATGACAAGGCTGGTGAACTGGTGGGGAAGAAGAACGATCTAGAGGCTTATCTGGGAGGGCTTGCTAAGAAGTTATTCATCATGCTTGAGGGTAATCTCTCCTGTCCGACTGACTTTTAATCATCGACTTATCGTAGAACTGTTGCTTTATCTTCGAGTTGTGTTTACAGAATTCTGCCAAAACTTCGAGGAGGAGACCAGTCGAGTGGAGACAGGCTTGGACCCAGTTAACTCTCTCATGAAGGATGAAGCTGCCATGAACGTGCTCCGACTGGAGTCTCGTGTCGCTGGTGTAGTTGACTACCTTGCTCTACTGAAGGTTGCGGTGTCGCGAATCGACATGACACTCTGGCCGGGAGAGACGCTTCAAAATGACCACGAGTCCCTAATGACTCGACTGAATGAGGTTCTAGGTCGAGTGCAGGAATGGAAAAAGTCTTCTGCCAGGTGTTGTGCTGATGTTGCTCTGTCTCTGGTCCGTGTTCACTGCAAGGATGTGCGAGAGGACAAGCTGGCGTCCCTCAAAGTGGCCAATACCAAGAAGCATGACTTCCGATCTTTCATGGAGACCTTTATTGCTGCTGCCACTCGGATTGCTGATGGAATCGACCTGGACGAGTTTTTCGCGCCTTCCAGTCCTCCACCTGAGGAGTAAGAAAAACTTCTATGCATCGTCTTAAATGTGCCTCGGAATGCCGAGTGGTTTTGTACCCGGTTAAACTTTTACAGGCTTGATGCCTGAGCACTTTTGAATCCGTAGGACGTTATCTGAATTTGGTTTATCGTTGAATATGCTTGCATTTGCCTTCGAGCGAATTTTTGTTCTTCACTCGGAATATACTTTTAATACTTGTGACGCAGCTCCGAGGTGGAAAGCCCAGTCGACCTGTATTTCATCGCTCTTGCAGGTAGGGATGGAGCACAGATTGCAGTCGACCTCGTCGTCCTTGCAGAGCTCACATTTTATTTGTGGCGTAGCTCAGAAGGAGAAGGTAGCAGTCGACCTGCACCTCGTCATCCTTGCAGAGCACACGTTGTATTTGTGGCGCAGCTTAGAAGGAGGAGGTAGCAGTCGACCTGCACTTTGTCACCCTTGCGGATCAGAACGGATTAATTACTTAGGCAAGTACTGGACTGGAGCTAAGCCCCCGAGTGGGAGGAGTGCTCTCCACTCGGTAGGACTTTTAAATACTTAGGCGAGTACTAGACTGCAGCTAAGCCTCCGAGTGGGAGGATTGCTCACCACTCGGTAGGATTTTCAAACACTTAGGCGAGTACTGGACTGCAGCTAAGCCTCTGAGTGGGAGGATTGCTCACCACTCGGTAGGATTTTTTAAACTTAGGCGAGTACTGGGACTGCAGCTAAGCCCCCGAGTGGGAGGACTGCTCTTCACTCGGTAGGATTTTCAAATACTTAGGCGAGTACTTGACTGCGGCTAAGCCCCCGAGTGGGAGGACTGCTCTCGACTCGGTAGGATTTTCAAATACTTAGGCAAGTACTGGACTCCAGCTAAGCCTCCGAGTGGGAGGATTGCTCACCACTCGATAGGATTTTTTAAACTTAGGCGAGTACTGGGACTGCAGCTAAGCCCCCGAGTGGGAGGACTGCTCTCCACTCGGTAGGATTTTCAAATACTTAGGCGAGTACTGGATTGCAGCTAAGCCCCTGAGTGGGAGGACTGATCTCCACTCGGTAGGATTTTCAAATACTTAGGCGAGTACTGGACTGCAGCTAAGCCTTCGAGTGGGAGGATTGCTCACCACTCGGTAGGATTTTTTAAACTTAGGCGAGTACTGGGACTGCAGCTAAGCCCCCGAGTGGGAGGATTGCTCACCACTCGGTAGGATATTCAAATACTTAGGCGAGTACTAGACTGTAGCTAAGCCCCCGAGTGGGAGGAGTGCTCTCCACTCGGTAGGATTTTTTTTAAACTTAGGCGAGTACTGGGACTGCAGCTAAGCCTCCGAGTGGGAGGACTTCTCTCCACTCGGTAGGATTTTCAAATACTTAGGCGAGTACTGGACTGCAGCTAAGCCCCCGAGTGGGAGGAGTGCTCTCCACTCGGTAGGATTTTTTTAAACTTAGGCGAGTACTGAGACTGCAGCTAAGCCTCTGAGTGGGAGGCTGGCTCACCACTCGGTAGGATTTTTAAGTACTTAGGCGAAACGGGTTCGCAGCTAAGCCCCCCGAGTGGGAGGCTGACTCGCCACTCGGTAGGGATTTTTTACAAACTTAGGCGAAACGGATTCGCGGCTAAGCCACCCACTGGGGGATTTCTCACGTAAACAAAAGTAACAACAATCACTGGGAAAATTATAATACTCTTGTCTTTGATAAACAAACTACAGAGGTACTTTTATTACATCTCATCCGAGTGAGTACTTAAGTATAAAAGGGGCGGAGCAGCTCCGTGTTCCAAGCTCGTGGCTCGTCAATCTCGTGATCGACATTGTAAAGACGGTACGCTCCATTGTGGAGAATCTTGGTGATGATGAAGGGACCTTCCCAAGTAGGAGCGAGCTTGTGTGGCTTCTGTTGATCCACTCGGAGGACCAAGTCTCCTTCCTGGAAAGCTCGACTCTTCACATTTCTGGCATAGAATCGACGCAAGTCCTGCTGATAGATAGGCGATCGGATCATGGCCATCTCTCTTTCTTCTTCTAGAAGGTCGACTGCGTCCTGCCGGGCTTGTTCTGCCTCATCTTCAGTGTAGAGCTCGACTTGGGGTGCATTGTGAAGCAGATCACTCGGTAGAACTGCTTCAGCTCCATAGACCAGGAAGAATGGAGTTCGTCCAGTCGACCGATTAGGAGTGGTCCTCAACCCCCAAAGAACTGATGGAAGTTCGTAGACCCACGCTCCTGCTACATGCTTGAGATCACGCATCAGCCGGGGTTTCAGTCCTTTGAGAATTAGACCATTTGCTCGTTCCGCTTGTCCATTCGACTGGGGATGAGCGACTGAAGCGTAGTCGACTCGTGCGCCTTGAGAGGCGCAAAAGGCTCTAAATTCATCGGAATTGAAGTTTGACCCATTATTAGTGATGATGTTGTGCGGAACGCCATATCTGAATACTAACTCTCTGATGAAGCTGATAGCAGTGCCGGCATTAAGGTTCTTGATAGGCTTAGCTTCAATCCACTTAGTGAACTTGTCGACTGCCACCAGTACATGGGTGAAGCCGCTCCTGCCAGTTCTCAGTGGTCCAACCATATCCAATCCCCAAACATCGAAAGGCCAGACGAGTGGAACGGTCTTCAAGGCTGAGGCGGGTTTGTGCGATAGATTGGAATAGAACTGACTCCTTCACACTTGTCGACTATTTCCTTTGCCATTTCATTTGCTCTTGGCCAGTAAAATCCCGCTCGGTATGCTTTAGCCACAATGGTCTGAGAGGACGCATGATGACCACAGGTCCCCGAGTGGATATCGTCAAGGATTATCTGACCTTCTTCTGGTGTTATGCATTTCTGACCGACTCCAGTCGTGCTTTCCCTGTACAACTGTCCCTTTATCATGGTAAAGGCTTTGGATCGACGGACAATCTATCGAGCCTCTTCTTCATTCTCTGGGAGCTCTTTCCTTAGTATATATGCGATGTACGGCACTGTCCAGTCGGGAGTGATGGCCAAAACTTCCATGATCAGGTCGACCACGGCTAGAACTTCAACTTCAGTCGGATCTGTGACACTTTTTGGCTGTGGAGCTTCTTCGGTGAAAGGATCCTCTTGAACTAACGGTATGTGGATGTGTTCCAAAAACACATTACTGGGAATGGCTTCTCTCTTGGAACCTATTTTTGCCAAATCATCAGCTGCTTGATTTTTTAGTCGGGGTATATGGTGAAGCTCTAACCCCTCGAATTTCTTCTCCAGCTTTCTCACCGTATTGCAGTAACCAGTCATGGCTGGACTTCTGACGTCCCACTCCTTCATCACCTGATTGACCACCAAATCTGAGTCGCCATAGACCATGAGGCGACGGACGCCGAGTGAAATGGCCATACGCAACCCATACAAAAGTGCTTCGTATTCTGCTTCATTGTTGGAGGAATCAAAGTGGATCTGGAGCACATATCTAAGCTTATCTCCTCGGGGGGAAACCAATACTACCCCAGCACCGGAACCATTTAGCATCTTAGAACCATCAAAGAACATGGTCCAGTGCTCCGAGTGAACTTGAGTCGGTAGTTGCCGTTCAATCCACTCGACAATGAAATCTGCTACTGCTTGGGACTTAATGGCTTTCTTTGCCTCAAACTTGTTATCAAGGGGAAGGAGTTCAATCGCCCATTTGGCCACTCGACCAGTTGCATCTCTGTTGTGCAGAATCTATGACAATGGGGCGTCTCTAACGACTGTAATGGAATGGTCAGAGAAGTAATGAGCAACCTTCTTCGTGGTCATATAAATCCCATATACAAGCTTCTGATAATGAGGGTGTCTTTGCTTTGATGGGGTCAAAACTTTAGAAAGATAATACACTGGGCGCTGAACTTTGAAGGCTTTTCCTTCTTCTTCCCGCTCGACCGTAAGTACTGTACTGACGACTTGTCCTGTAGCTGCAATGTAAAGGAGCAAAGGCTCTTTGCTGATTGGGGCAGCAAGCACCAGCTAGGTGGAGAGCAGGGCTTTTAGCTCTGCAAATGTTGCATCAGCTTCGGGAGTCCACTCAAACTTGTCTGACTTCTTCATCAGTCGGTAAAGAGGCAATGTCTTTTCACCGAGGCGAGAGATGAATCGACTTAAAGCGGCCAAGCATCCAGTAAGCTTCTGGACATCGTGCACACGCACAGGGCATTTCATTCGGAGTATAGTGCCAACTTCTTCTGGGTTGGCGTCGATTCCTCGTTCAGAAACGAGAAAACCGAGCAACTTTCCACCAGGAACTCCGAATGTGCACTTTGATGGATTAAGCTTGATATCATATCTCCTGAGGTTGGCAAATGTTTCAGCAAGGTCAGTCAACAGGTCGGAACCCTTCCGTGATTTGACCATAATATAATCCATGTATGCTTCCACATTCCGACTGATTTGAGTGAGCAAACACTTCTGAATCATCCTCATGAACGTGGCTCTGGGATTCTTGAGGCCGAATGGCATGGTGACATAGCATAAGCACCTGAATGGAGTGATGAAAGCTGTTTTAATCTCGTCGGGTCCATACAGACGGATCTGATGGTAACCGGAATAGGTGTCTAAAAAAGACAGGTGCTCACATCCCGCAGTTGAGTCGACTATTTGGTCGATGCGCGAGAGAGGAAAATGATATTTCGGGCAGGCCCGATTGATATGTTTGAAATCAATGCACATGCGAAGTGACTTGTCCTTCTTGGGGACCATGACAACATTGGCGAGCCACTCGGAGTGGTAAATCTTTCGGATAAACTCTGCTGCTAAGAGCCGAGCCACCTCCTCGCCAATGGCCTTTCTCTTCTGGACGGCGGACCGTCGAAGATGTTCCTTGACAGGTTTCACTTTTGAGTTGACTCGTAGACGATGCTCAGCCAGCCCCCTGGGAACACCCGGCATGTCAGCAGGCTTCCATGCGAAGATGTCCTAGTTCTCATGGAGGAACTGGATGAGCGCTTCTTCCTATTTGGAGTCGAGTGTCGTAGAGATATGAGTCGGAGCAGCACTGGGGTCAGTCGGGTGAATGTGAACCGACTTTGTCTCACCGGATGACTGAAATGCTGACTCTGTAGCGAGCTTCTTCGCTCGGAACAGATCACTCAGATCTGTAGTTTTCTGGTATTCCTGCAGCTCTACCACTGCCATCTGAGCATCGGCGATCTTTGAGCCTTTTTGAAAGCACTCTTCTGCTTTCTTCCGATTGCCAGTAATAGTGATCACTCCTTTGGGACCAGGCATTTTCATTTTGAGGTACACATAACATGGTCAAGCCATAAAACGTGCATAAGCTGGCCTGCCCAAAATAGCGTGATAAGCACTATGGAAATCTACAACCTCAAACGTCAACTTTTCTTTGCAGTAATTCTTGGAATCACCGAAAACCACATCAAAAGCAATTTGGCCGAGTGACTCAGCCTTCTTTCCCGGAATGACTCCATGGAAACTCATGTTGCTGGTACTGAGTCTGGACATCGGAATGCCCATCCCTTTCAGCGTCTCTACATACAATATATTCAAGCCACTGCCACCATCCATCAAGACTTTAGTCAGTCGGGTGCCTTCGACGACTGGGTCGACCACCAAAGCTTGCCTCACAGGGGTGGCTATGTGTGTCGGATGATCGGACTGGTCGAATGTGATGGCAGTCTGAGACCATTTTAGATAACTGGGTGTCGTCGGAGCGACCATATTCACTTCACAGTTGATAACTTTCAGTCGACTTTTGCTTTCAACATCAGCAAAAATCATCAGGATGGAATTGACATGGGGATATCCTTCATCACTGTCCTCTTTGTCCTCAACTTTGTCCGACTCTTTTTCCTTATCTTTGGGTTGTTTCCCCTGAAATTGATGGATCAAGAGCCGACACTGCCGAGTGGTATGTTTAGGGTAAATGAAGTTACCCTCCTCATCTTTCATCGTGTGGATGTGGCACGGCAAATCCATCACATCATTTCCTTCTTTGTCCTTCACCTTCTTAGGGTTCCAAGAACCTTTGGGTTTTCCTTTGAACTTTCCTTGTGTCACAGCCAAGGCTTCTCCAGGAGCAGCGGGCTCGGCCTTCCGCTTCTGCTTCCGACTGGAGTTCCCTCCCCCGGTTTCATGGGCAGCTGACTTGTACTTGCCACTCCGGAGCCGATCCTCTTCTTCACCATTAGCATACTTGGTGGCAATCTCCATCATTCGACTCAGAGTCATGTCACCGGTTCGACCGAATTTCAGACTCAGTTCTCTGTTCTTAACGCCTTCCTTGAAGGCACAGAATGCCTGGTGATCAGATACATTCTCTATTGTATGATGCAATGTGATCCATCGCTGGATGTAATCTTTCAGAGTTTCATTCGACTTTTGCACACACGACTACAGCTCTGTCAACCCTGCTGGTCGCTTGCAAGTTCCTTCAAATGTCCTGACAAACACTCGGGCAAGATCTTCCCAAGTGTAAATGATGCTGGGTGCTAACTGATTCAATTGTGCTCTGGCTGAGCCCTCCAACATAAGAGGTAGATGTTTCATGGCCACCTCATTGTTGCCGCCGCCAATCTGAACAGCCACTCGGTAGTCCTCAAGCCAAGTATCAGGCTTGGACTCGCCGGTGAATTACTGACTCCAGTCACCAACCTGAAGTTGGGAGGAATCACCGCGGCTCTGATGGCTCTGCTAAAACACTCTGGTCCTGAGACGTGAACTCTGCTGCTGGTGGGCACATCTCTATCATGGCCTTCTTGGTGAGCTCTGTTCCTGTCGACCAAACCTTGAACGATAATGGATCTCGCATCAAAGCCTAGTTCTCTGGGGTCGACTGGAACCCTTCGCCCAACACTGTGCTGGTGTCTGTCATCTTGCTGTCGAGGCGCGTATGAACCACCCCTTGGGGGAGGAGTGGGAACTCGACGTCGATCATCATGATCGAATCGATCATCATACTGATCACGCCGGCCTCCACGTCCCTCACGCCTCGGGGGCGATCTTGGGCTATGAGCCGACTGGACTATATTCGCAGCGAGAGATCTGCTGTGAATCCTATTCCGTGACTGCGATACAACTGAATTTTGATCTCCTGCTGCCCGGAGTAAATCTCTGATCTATAGCAAGCCTCTGCCAGCCTCTGACTGGGAAGGCTGAATCGACTCTACTATACGGGCTGCAGCTGCTAGATTTTGAATCAGAGTTCGATATACCTGAGTCGATGGTGGAAAGAGTTGACGTCGACTGGAGTCTGGAATTCGTTGCCGCGCACACTCGTCGAGTGCTCGCTGGAGGTTCTCTAGTCGAGTGCGCTCAGCCAAGTTGGCCAAGCGCGCATCCTCTAAGGCACGAGCCTCGGGGATTTCTCCAATGATAGGAGTATGCAGCGCATCCATGTTCCAGCGGCGAAGATCTTCCCTTTGTAGCGAAGTAAGTGGCTCAGGTTGATACTCTTCGTGGACCTGCGCTGGGTCGCCTCCGCTGTCGTCTCCGTCGGCGCGGGGGAAGCTGGGAGGACTACGCGGTCCATTGACCATCAGGACCTTCGCCGCTGGATCACTGTTGTCGCACTCGGATGCAGTCTCTACGGAGCGAGTCGACGGGTCGAACAGGCCGTAGAGAGATTCGTCGGGCTCGATCACCGCGACTTGGGGGGTGGCCGACTGGCGGGCCACCGCGTGCCTCACCCACGGCTGGAACCTCGACCAACCGGAGCGCTCGCGCCGGCGGGAGACAGGGAGAGAGGATGACACAAGGGTCGACCGATACTGAGTCGACGGTTGTCGCAGGAGGACACCGCGGACACACGCGCGAAAGTGTGTCGCCCCACGGACAGGGAGCACGTCGATGTCGAGTGGAGCCTCTTGAAGCCAAGCGGAGTCGTCGGCGATGAACGTGAGCACGCCGAGACGGATCTCGCGACCCTCGACCAAAACTCCGCCTGAAACCATGATGAAGGAGACCGGAACAATTGCAACTTCTCCAATAAGTCGCTAAGACACCTTCCCCATGGTGGGCGCCAACTGTCGTGATTCTAAGTCTGACAGTAGAAAAGGGGGTAGGTATGGAGAGGCAAGATCCTAGCTATGGAGTAGTTGTATACACAAGGGGTTTACGAGTTCAAGCCCTTCTCAGAGGAAGTAACAGCCCTACGTCTCGAAGCCTGGAGGCGGTCGACTGGTATTATATGTGTATGAGTTACAGGGGTGCAAACCCTTTACACTAAGGAGGGGGTGGCTTATATAGAGTCCGCCAGACCCCTTCGGCCCTCGGTTATGTAGGGTTTAAAGTACATTAAGGTCGGGCGTTACTGGTAACGCTACAAATAAAGTGCCATGATGACCATAAAAGCTACTTAATGACCGACCATTTCCCTGCCGAGTGGTGTTAGGTCTCCTGGTAGTCGAGTGGATGGCTTCATGGTCGAGTGGCTTCGAGTCCGTCGAGTGGAACGTTTCCTGGTCGACTGAAAGGTGTTTTCTTCTAGAGATGTCCTTGGGGAGGGTGTCTTGGGCAGGTCCATGACCCTACCCTAGGTACATAGCTTCATCATCGTCCATTCGGTGCTTAGATCGGATATTCCACAATTTGAATCGCTGCGAGTACGACTCCATCAACCGCGTTCTTGTAATGCTTCCGCTTAGCGATCTTCAAGGGTATGAAGATGCACTCTCTCTCTCTCATTGCTAGCATCTCCTAGATTTATCTTGGTGACATGTAGATTTTTTTTTCAATTATTACTACGTTCCCAATAGTGGTATCAGAGCCAGGTCTATGCGTAGATTCTATGCACGAGTAGAGCACAAGTAGTTGTGGGCGACGATTTGTTCAATTTGCTTACCGTTACTAGTTCTATCTTTATTCGGCGGCACTATGGGATGAAGCGGCCCGGAATGACCTTACACGTACGCTTACGTGAGACAGGTTCCACCGACTGACATGCACTTGTTGCATAAGGTGGCTATCGGGTGTCTGTCTCTCCCACTTTAGTCGGATTGGATTCGATGAAGAGGGTCCTTATGAAGGGTAAATAGCAATTGGCATATCATCGTTGTGGCATTTGTGTAGGTAAGAAACGTTCTTGCTTGAAACCCATAGCAGCCACGTAAAACATGCGACAACAATTAGAGGACGTCTAACTTGTTTTTTCAGGGTATGCTATGTGATGTGATATGGCCAAAAGGATGTGATGAATTATATATGTGATGTATGAGATTGATCATGTTATTGTAATAGGAATCACGACTTGCATGTCGATGAGTATGACAACCGGCAGGAGCCATAGGGGTTGTCTTAATTTATTGTATGACCTGCAAGTCAATATAAAAGCCATGTAATTACTTTCCTTTTTGCTAACCATTAGCCACAGTAGTAGAAGTAATAGTTGGCGAGACAACTTCATGAAGACACGATGATGGAGATCATGGTGTCATGCCGGTGACGATGCTGATCACGCCTCGAAGATGGAGATCAAAGGCGCAATATGATATTGGCCATATCATGTCACTTTATGATTTGCATGTGATGTTTATCCTGTTTACATCTTTTTTGCATAGAACGACGGTAGCATAAATAAGATGATCCCTCACTAAAATTTCAAGAAATGTGTTTCCCCTAAGTGTGCACCGTTGCGAAGGTTCATTGTTTCGAAGCACCACGTGATGATCGGGTGTGATAGATTCTAACATTCGAATACAACGGGTGTAAGCTAGATTTACACATGCGAAACACTTAGGTTTACTTGACGAGCCTAGCGTGTACAGACATGGCCTCGGAACACGAGAGACCAAAAGGTTGAACATGATTCATATAGTAGATGCAATCAACATGGAGATGTTCACCGTTGATGACTAGTCCATCTCAAGTGATGATCGGACACGTCCTAGTAGATTCCGATCATGTATCACTTAGATGACTAGAGGGATGTCTATCTGAGTGTGAGTTCATTAAATAATTTGATTAGATGAACTTAATTATCATGAACTCAATCTAAAATTGTCTTTACAATCTATCATGTAGATCCAATGGCCCACGCTAATGTTGCCCTCAACTGCAACGCGTTCCTAGAGATAACTAAGCTGAAAGATTATGGTAGCAACTATATAGATTGGGTCCGTAACTTGAGGACCATCCTCATAGCTGCCAAGAAAGCACATGTCCTTGAAGCACCGCTAGATGACGCACCCATTTTCCCAGCAACTCAAGACGTTATGAATGCCTAGCAGTCACGTAGTGATGATTACTCCCTAGTTCAGTGTGGCATGCTTTACAGCTTAGAACCGGGGCTCCAAAAGTGTTTTGAGCAACACAGAGCATATGAGATGTTCCAAGAGCTGAAAATGGTTTTCCAGGCTCATGCCTGGGTCGAGAGATATGAAGTCTCCGACAAGTTCTACGGTTGTAAGATGGAGGAAAAAATTTCTGTCAGCAAGCATATACTCAAAATGTCTGGGTTGCACAACCGCTTGTCTCAACTGGGAATTAATCTTTTAGATAACTCAGTCATTGACAGAATCCTCTAGTCGCTTCCACCAAGCTACAAGAGCTTTGTGATGAACTACAATATGCAAGGGATGGAGAAGTCCATTCCTGAGTTATATTCAATGCTGAAATAGGCGGAGGTGAAAATCAAAAAGGAACATCAAGTGTTGATGGTGAATAAGACCACTAGTTTCAAGAAAGGCAAGGGAAAGAAGAACTTCAAGAAGTACGGCAAGGGAGTTGCCGCGCCCGGTAAGTCAGTTGCGGGGAAGAAGAAGCTAAAGAATGGACCCAAGCCTGAGACTGGGTGCTTTTATTGCAAGGGAAATGGTCATTGGAAGCGGAACTGCCCCAAGTACTTAGCAGATAAGAAGGCCGGCAACACCAAAGGTATATATGATATACATGTTATTGATGTGTACCTTACCTGTGCTCGTAGTAGCTCCTGGGTATTTGATACCGGTGCGGTTGCTCACATTTGTAACTCAAAACAGGAGCTGCAGAATAAGCAAAGACTGGCAAAGGACAAGGTGACGATGCACGTCAGGAATGGTTCCAAGGTCGATGTGATCGCCGTCGGCATGCTACCTCTACATCTACCTTCGGGATTAGTTTTAAACCTCAATAATTGTTATTTAGTACCAGATTTGAGCATGAACATTGTATCTGCATCTCGTTTAATGTGAGGTGGCTACTCATTTAAATCCGAGAATAATGGTTGTTCTATTTATATGAGAGATATGTTTTATGGTCATGCTCCGCTGGTCAATGGTTTATTTTTATTGAATCTCGAACGTGATGTGACACATATTCATAGTGTGAATGCCAAAAGATGTAAGGTTGATAATGATAGTCCTACATACTTGTGGCACTGCCGCCTTGGTCACATTGGTGACAAACACATGAAGAAACTCCATGCAGATGGACTTTTGGAGTCTCTTGATTATGAATATTTTGACACGTGCGAACCATGCCTCGTGGGCAAAATGACCAAGACTCCGTTCTCCGGAACAATGGAACGAGCAACCAACTTGTTGGAAATAATACATACTGATGGATGCGGTCCAATGAGCGTTGAGGCTCACGGTGGCTATCATTACGTTCTCACCCTCACTGATGACTTAAGTAGATATGGGTATGTATACTTAATGAAACACAAGTCTGAGACCTTTGAAAAGTTCAAGGAATTTTAGAGTGAGGTAGAGAATCAACGTGACAGGAAAATAAAGTTCTTACGATCAGATCATGGAGAAGAATATTTGAGTCACGAGTTTGGCACACACTTAAGGAAATGTGGAATTGTTTCACAACTCACGCCGCCTGGAACACCTCAGCATAATGGTGTGTCCGAACGTCGTAATCGCACTCTATTGGATATGGTGCGATCTATGATGTCTCTCACCGATCTACCCCTATCATTTGGGGGTTATGCTTTAGAGACTGACACATTCACTTTAAATAGGGCACCGTCTAAATCCGTTGAGACGACACCGTATGAATTATGGTTTGGGAAGAAACCTAAGCTATCATTTCTGAAAGTTTGGGGATGTGATGCTTATGTCAAGAAACTTCAACCTGAAAATCTCGAACCCAAATCAGAAAGGGTATCGGAAAAATGCATCTTCATAGGATACCCTAAGGAAACTATTGGGTATACCTTCTACCTCAGATTCGAAGGCAAGATCTTTGTTGCCAAGAATGGATCCTTTCTAGAGAAAGAGTTTCTCTCGAAAGCAGTAAGTGGGAGGAAAGTAGAACTTGATGAGGTACCCCATCTTGAACCGAAGAGTAGCGCAATACAGGAAGATGTTTCTGTGGTGCCTGCACCGACTAGAGAGGAAGTTATGATGATGATAATGAAACTTCAGATCAAGTTACTACTGAACTTCGTAGGTCCACAAGGACGCGTTCCGCACCAGAGTGGTACGGCAACCCTGTCCTGGAAATCATGTTGTTAGACAACGGTGAACCTTCAAACTATGAAGAAGCGATGGCGGGCCCGGATTCCAACAAATGGCTTAAAGCCATGAAATCCGAGATAGGATCCATGTATGAAAATAAAGTATGGACTTTGACGGCTTGCCCGATGATCGGCAAGCCATAGAGAATAAGTGGATCTTTAAGAAGAAGACTAACGCGGATGGTAATGTGACCGTCTATAAGGCTCGGCTTGTCGCTAAGGGTTATCGACAAGTTCAAGGGGTTGACTACGATGTCACCTGTAGCAAAGCTGAAGTCCGTCCGAATCATGTTAGCAATTGCCGCATTCTATGATTATGAGATCTGGCAAATGGACGTCAAAACGGCATTCCTTAATGGTTTCCTTAAGGAAGAATTGTATATGTTGCAGCCGGAAGGTTTTGTCGATCCTAAGAATGCTGACAAGGTATGCAAACTCCAGCGCTCCATCTATGGGCTGGTGCAAGCATCTCGGAGTTGGAACATTCACTTTGATGAAATGATCAAAGCGTTTGGGTTTATACAGACTTATGGAGAAGCATGTATTTACAAGAAAGTGAGTGGGAGCTCTGTAGCATTTCTCATATTATATGTGGATGACATATTGTTGATGGGAAATGATATAGAACTTTTGGAAAGCATAAAGGCCTACTTGAATAAGTGGTTTTCAATGAAGGACCTTGGAGAAGCTGCTTACATATTAGGCATCAAGATCTATAGAGATAGATCGAGACACCTCATTGGTCTTTCACAAAGCACATATCTTGACAAGATATTGAAGAAGTTCAATATGGATCAGTCCAAGAAGGGGTTCTTGCCTATATTGCAAGGTGTGAAATTGAGCGCAGGCGCAGCTCAATGCCCGACCTTGGCAGAAGATAGAGAAAAGATGAGTGTCATCCCCTATGCCTCAGCCATAGGCTCTATTATGTATGTCATGTTGTGTACCTGACCTGATGTGAACCTTACCATAAGTTTGGTAGGGAGGTACCAAAGTGATCCCGGAATGGAACACTGGACAGCGGTCAAGAATATCCTAAAGTACCTGAGAAGGACTAAGGATATGTTTCTCATTTATGGAGGTGCTGAAGAGCTCGTCGTAAAGGGTTACATCGATGCTAGCTTTGACATAGATCCGGATGACTCCAAGTCACAAACCGGATACGTGTATATTTTGAATGGTGGGGCAGTCAGCTGGTGCAGTTGCAAGCAAAGCGTCGCAGCGGGATCTACATGTGAAGCGGAGTACATAGCTGCTTCGCAAGCAGCACAAGATGTAGTCTGGATAAAGGAGTTTATCACCGACCTAGGAGTGATTCTCAATGCATCAGGCCCGATGACAGTTATGACCGGTTTGGTCTATAACCGGAAGAGGCCCACCAGGCATTAGTATTAGGGGCTTGACCCACAAGTTATCTTAGGCAAATTATCTTAGGCTAAAGATATAAATACTAGTTGTAAGACATCGTTTGAGATCAAGCAATAAAGATATTATCATCTTCTGTTGCCCGGCTCCCTGAGGAGCCGGAACCCTAGCCGCCACCAGCCAACCGTCACCGCACCTAAACCCTAGCCGCGACGGCGCCCACTCGCCGGCGCGCCCGCTCCAGCCCTCACCCACCTCCTCCTTGTCCCTATAACCTGCGTAGCCGCACTGGTAGGAACCCCAATCCTACCAATTTGGTATCAGGTACCCGGGTTTTGACCAGGTCTTCGCCACCTCCAATTCCGCCACCGCTGCCACCGCCGCCGCTGCTCGTCAACTCCACCACCGCCGCTGCCGCCAACTCCTCCACCGCCGCTGCTTCCGCGCCGGGCGTCACGGACTCGCTCTCGGCGGGCGCCACGGCGTCGCTCTCGGCGCCGTCCCTCCCAGTGCACGGCACCGTGCCGGGCCACGGGCGGCCACCGGCCCTCGTCCAACATACTCCGCCGCCGTCACCTCCCCCGCAGCCGCAGCAGTTCACACAGGAGTCAATGGCCGGCGTCCTCAACGACCTCGTCGCCACGGTCCAGGGCATCCGCCTCTACCTGGCAAGTCCGTACGGGCCGCCTCCACCACTCCATCCAGCCATGGCCGCGAATCCGCAGGCGCTGCCGTGGTACTCGGTACCGGGAGCCATCACCGGAGGCTACCCGGTGCTCCCCGCCCTGGCGGCCGCACCGCCGCCTTGGCCACAGTGGCCGCCGCTGCTCGCGACGGCAACCGCGTGATCAATTGTAGGTACAGTGGGGTTTTTATGCCCCAAACTACGGATGCCGTGTTCTCCACAGGGACTAGACGACGGTGACTATGCTCTGGCTAAAGGTAGGTGACAGAATTTAGTTGATGAGAACAGAAAGTAAACCTAAACTATCAATGATTGTCACCAAACAAAATTGTGGATAACCAACAAGGGAGAATCAGATTTTACTCAATGTCTTTTTGGTATTTTCATCACACTTGAGAATCTAAAACACTAACACAAAGGGGAATAATATGACAAGGACACATATATAACTATCATACATGAACAAAGGGAAGAAACAATACAAAGACATATGAAGAATACTGTTTCACTAAACAAAGTATAACAGGTCAAATATTTCTCAAAGTGACAAGATATCAACTAGTCAACACAAAGGACATACTAATCAAGCATTGATATTGAACTTCGAAACTGAACCAAACAGTAGGATATTACACTTAACAAATCTGAATATTACATGTAATAAAACATCTCAATGCTGAATATTACAAAGTACTGAACAATAAACTTCTCAAAGTTACAGAAATTTGAGAGAGAGAGAGAGAGCAGCAGCAGCAGGTAGGTTCAGAGAAGAAGAGTAGCAAGGGAAGTAGAGAGAGATAGCAGCAGGGGGTTGGGAGCAGCAGCAGGAGACGCTGGAGAAGCAGAAAGGGGCGCTGGAGAGAGGAAGAGCAGCAACAGGTTGGGAAAGAAGCAGGGGCGTGAGGAGAGAAGCAGCAGCAGTTTTATGGTTCAGAAAAGAGGCAAAGAAGCAGAGGAAGTGGGGATAAGAGGGCAACAGCAGGAAGGGAAAGGGAGTAGCAGAGACGTGGAGAGGAGCAGCAGATCGGCGCAAGAGGAGGAGCAAGAGCAGTGAGGCAAGGGAAGAAGAGCAGCAGCATCGAGATTCAGAGAAGAAGAAGGGGAGCAGAGGAAGTGGAGTAGCAGCAGTAGGGACGAGGGGGAAGCAGCAGCAATTGGAGGCGCGCGGGGGATCAGACACCTCGTCTGGTCGGGCGCGCAAGTGATGGTGGTGAAGGGGTGGCGCTGATGGATGGTGCAGCGGCGCGAGGTGGTGATGGAGTGGATGGATGGTGGTGTATGGAGGTGCTGGTGGATGGAGGGCGCGGTGAAGGTGGAGGCGCGGTGGAGCGGTGGCGCGCCCCACGCCGGCCTGGCTGCAGCGGCAGCCGGTGGTGGAGAAGGTGGGGTGAGGGAGATGGAGATGCCAGGCCCGATTTGGGAATCAGGGCGTCTAGGGATTTTGACCTCCTCTGATCTGCCATTTTTTCACTTTGGCCCTCCTGCTTCCTTTCTTCTCAAGATGATCCTCCAACATTAGCTTGCCCCTGGATACTTCTTTTCTTCTCGCTCGGGTCCCTCGTTCTCTCGTTCCAGCCCCAAGTCTCATCGCGTTTGGCAATCGACTGAATCTTGAAGTTTATAGTGCCTTCTCGCACTTTTCTGCAAAAGAAACAATTCACTAGTCAACATGCTCTTATATGATTATCATTCAAATATTCAGTATTTCATAGCAAAAATTAATGTCAGAACTCAACAAATGGTATATTTGTATGCCAAAATTATATATATGAAATGTGCTTATCAAGTTCCCCCACACTTAAATCTTTACTTGTCCTCAAGTAAAGGCATATGACAAGAGCTAGACAGTCAACAGTGAGCTGACTGGAGAATGCCAAGTGAAGTAGATCTCTAAACAATGCATGCTTTGGACTTAGCTAGTGCAAATCAATGGTCAAGAGTGCTACAAAGCAATAGGATACTAGTAGACTCAATCATTTTAAACTTTTACAATGATAAAAGTGGATCAACAAGTTCAAATGATGATTGTGCCAAAGGTTCCTAAAGAGAGCATGATCCCGAGCACAAAAAAGAACATAAACTTGTGATCAAATCACTTATTTACAGAAGTAAAGCAATGATAATATTTTATCGATCTCACCAAAGGAACATACCACCGATCCCGAGAACATGGTATACACCTGGATCGACCAATTATTAGTTTAGTTTTTTTTGTTTGTCTCCCCAAAGGAACATACCACCGATCCCGAGAACATGGTATACACCTGGTTCGACAATTACATTTTTTTATTATTAATTACTGCCCAAGCTAACCCGATTTCACATGCCACCGATCCCAGGAACATGACATGCTACTGTAGGTAGTCAGACTTATTTATTCATTATTACTTATCTTAAATGAACAACGCATAAGCACAAAAATAGGAATCATCACTTCTCCATGTCTGGTTCACATGCTACCGATCCAGGGAACATAGCATACTAATCCATAGTGCTTAGGTGATTGCTCTCAATGGGAACACATTAGGCACAAACTCAGCACCTGACACTTAATGATCTAGGTGTATCGAGGTAAAAGCAGAAAATGATTAAGTTTTCTAGTGTACTAGGGATTTGAGCACTCAAAACTAATAACTTTCACTAATTTCAGCAAAGCAAGCAGTATGTAGATCACTAGTTTACAAGGCATTCACGATTCAGTTCACATATTCACATCAAGCATCATATGTCAAAGGTAAAATTCAGTGGGACGACATTTAAGAAATGGCTCAAGCAACCCAAATATCAAATGATTTCAGCATGTATCAATGGATGATATATTAAGATTCGGGTCATGAAACAGCTCACCGGGTTTATATAGGAAGTAGCACTCGCTCAACGCTCTCTATACTGCAGCTCTTCTCTTTTTGCTTCTCTATCCCCATGCCTGCTCCAGCTTCACTCCTCTTCGCGTGTGCCCATTGCTTCTCCTCATCACCATGCCGTGAATCCACCAGGATCCCAGGGAATGTCATCTCGAACTCGGTCAACTCGCAGTAAATGGTACACAAGCATCAACCTGAAAGAACACTCAACAACCAAGCCAATACAAGTGACAGAGAGAATGCCCTCTAAGTCATCGATAGAGTACCCTATCATATAAGTATATCTATTGAGCAAGTCAGGAACATGTATCAACAACAAGTCACATGGTGCATAGGCAGTATCCATGATATGGCATATCTTGTCGAGAAAGCTGAGATCATACCTGAGATAGTTAGGAAGAAGCTTCAGGACTACCTCCATTGAAGATACCAAGTGAGGTGTGGTAGTAGAAATTTCCACCTGATTCGTGTCAACAAGTGAAATAGAGCTTGACTCCTTGACATCTGAATCCACCTCACCATAATCAACCATGAAGCTCTCCATCTCAGGCTCAAGTGTTGAAGAATCAATGCGGCTAACATCATCAAAGGCGAACTTCTCCATATCTGGCTCTAGCAGCACATGATCAATATCAACTAAAGGTGACTCCTCAATATCAAAAGCAACTAACTGCAGCTCCGGCTCATCCATGGAAGAATCATCACAATGCAAAACTGAATCTCCAACACTAGTATCCATGTGATCTGTAGCGCGTGTGTCAACTAGAATGGTGTCATCATCGTCAAAGATAATCCATGCAAGCTCAATCTTGTCACACTGAGATAGAGGTTCAGGATTTTGTGTAAGAATTGGCGGCTGAGGTGTAGTGATTTGTTGCAAGCAAACCAATGAATCAGAGGTGGGCTTCTCATTGTACCACTGAAGTTGGTGGAAAGCTATGCTCTCAATCAGCAGAAAAGCATCATCAAGTGTCTTGTTTGTAATAGCTCCGCCCGCTGCCATATCGACGTAAGCTCGAGTGTCCCAAGTCAATCCTCTATAGAATATCTGCAGCTCTAACCATCTCTCGAGCCCGTGGTTAGGACATCTCCTGAATAAAGCCTTGTATCTCTCCCAAGCATCATACAAGCTCTCGCCTTCACGCTGAACGAAGCTGAGGATCTCATCTCGAATTGCGGACTGCTTGTGTAGTGGGAAATATTTATCCAAGAAAGCTTGTGATATCTCGTTCCAACTGAATGATCTTGATGGCAAGGATCGATACCAAGCACGAGCATCATCCCGGAGAGAGAATAAGAACATCATGCACTTGATAGCATCTTGAGGAACTCCATGGTACTTGACTGTACCTGAATACTCCATGACTCGGTATAAGTGCTCATAGGGATCCTCAGTGGGCAGTCCTCCAAACTGTTGTTGTTGAACCAAAGCAATAAGACCAGGCTTCATCTCAAAATTCTCTGCCTCAATAGTTGGCCAAACCGGTCCTGTGATATAACATTGACTACTTGGCATCCAAAGATCACGACGCAATGCCATATCTTAACCAAGTGTAACTATAGAACAACCAGCAAAGATTTATGATTCCCTACACACACTCATAAACAGTAAACACTAGTCAGAAGGTTAGTATCCTAATAAGCCGAAGCAACAATGGGGGAAAGTAGAGGAAAAACACTGAAGATGAAATACACGACGAATTGAACAAGGAACTAAAGTAAATCTAGTCTATAGCCTAACACGGTCACTCGACGCTAGTCCCCGGCAACGGCGCCAAAATTGATCAATTGTAGGTACAGTGGGGTTTTTACGCCCCAAACTATAGATGTCGTGTTCTCCACAGGGACTAGACGACGGTGACTATGCTCTGGCTAAAGGTAGGTGACAGAATTTAGATGATGAGAACAGAGAGTAAACCTAAACTATCAATGATTGTCACCAAACAAAATTGCGGATAACCAACAAGGGAGAATCAGATTTTACTCGATGTCTTTTTGGTATTTTCATCACACTTGAGAATCTAAAACACTAACACAAAGGGGAATAATATGACAAGGACACATATATAACTATCATACATGAACAAAGGGAAGAAACAATACAAAGACATATGAAGAATACTGTTTCACTAAACAAAGTATAACAGGTCAAATATTTCTCAAAGTGACAAGATATCAACTAGTCAACACAAAGGACATACTAATCAAGCATTGATATTGAACTTCGAAACTGAACCAAACAGTAGGATATTACACTTAACAAATCTGAATATTACATGTAATAAAACATCTCAATGCTGAATATTACAAAGTACTGAACAATAAACTTCTCAAAGTTACAGAAATTTGAGAGAGAGAGAGAGAGAGAGAGAGAGCAGCAGCAGCAGCAGCAGGTAGGTTCAGAGAAGAAGAGTAGCAAGGGAAGTAGAGAGAGATAGCAGCAGGGGGTTGGGAGCAGCAGCAGGAGACGCTGGAGAAGTAGAAAGGGGCGCTGGAGAGAGGAAGAGCAGCAACAGGTTGGGAAAGAAGCAGGGGCGTGAGGAGAGAAGCAGCAGCAGTTTTATGGTTCAGAAAAGAGGCAAAGAAGCAGAGGAAGTGGGGATAAGAGGGCAACAGCAGGAAGGGAAAGGGAGTAGCAGAGACGTGGAGAGGAGCAGCAGATCGGCGCAAGAGGAGGAGCAAGAGCAGTGAGGCAAGGGAAGAAGAGCAGCAGCATCGAGATTCAGAGAAGAAGAAGGGGAGCAGAGGAAGTGGAGTAGCAGCAGTAGGGACGAGGGGGGAAGCAGCAGCAATTGGAGGCGCGCGGGGGATCAGACACCTCGTCTGGTCGGGCGCGCAAGTGATGGTGGTGAAGGGGTGGCGCTGATGGATGGTGCAGCGGCGCGAGGTGGTGATGGAGTGGATGGATGGTGGTGTATGGAGGTGCTGGTGGATGGAGGGCGCGGTGAAGGTGGAGGCGCGGTGGAGCGGTGGCGCGCCCCACGCCGGCCTGGCTGCGGCGGCAGCCGGTGGTGGAGAAGGTGGGGTGAGGGAGATGGAGATGCCAGGCCCGATTTGGGAATCAGGGCGTCTAGGGATTTTGACCTCCTCTGATCTGCCATTTTTTCACTTTGGCCCTCCTGCTTCCTTTCTTCTCAAGATAATCCTCCAACATTAGTTTGCCCCTGGATACTTCTTTTCTTCTCGCTCGGGTCCCTCGTTCTCTCGTTCCAGCCCCAAGTCTCATCGCGTTTGGCAATCGACTGAATCTTGAAGTTTATAGTGCCTTCTCGCACTTTTCTGCAAAAGAAACAATTCACTAGTCAACATGCTCTTATATGATTATCATTCAAATATTCAGTATTTCATAGCAAAAATTAATGTCAGAACTCAACAAATGGTATATTTGTATGCCAAAATTATATATATGAAATGTGCTTATCACCGCGCCACTCGCCGCCACCATGGGGCCGCAGTGGCCCACCTGGACCGCGCCGGCCGCGCCGTCTCCCGCCATGCCGTCCCTTCCAGCAGCCACGGAGCAGGGTCCTCCACCGCCCCATCCCAGCCCTAACCTGGGTCGGTCATCACCGAGCGGGCTTCCGATCCAGGAGGTTCGCTTTCCGTCATCGCCATCGCCACTCCCCGACTGGCTTCACGGGCCGCCATCGGCCTACCCGGGGGGCCGCCCGCCGTCCGGTTTCCCGTTGCAGCCCGAGGCGTCGGGCGCCACCGGGAACTACGCCGGGCCTTCCACCATGGACCGCGCACCATCATTCACCCTACGCACAGCCGAGGCAGTGGGCCAGGGCGCGCCACACCAGCAGCCGCCCCGGTTCGCCAAGATCGACTTCGCCACATACGACGGCTCCGACGACCCGCTTAACTGGCTCAACCAGTGTGACCAGTTCTTCCGCGGACATCGCACACCCACGTCGGAGCATACTTGGTTGGCTTCCTACCATCTCCGCGGGGCCGCCCAGACATGGTACTACGCCCTCGAGTAGGACGAGGATGGCATGCCCCCGTGGGATCGTTTCCGAGAGCTGTGCCTTCTTCGTTTCGGGCCACCGATCTGTGGGAGCCGCTTGGCCGAGTTGGGCCACCTGCCGTTCACCTCCATGGTGCAGGACTTCACCGACCGCTTCCAGGCCCTGGCGTGCCACGCGCCCGGTGTGACGGCCTTACAGCGGGCAAAGCTTTTCATCGGCGGCCTTCCCAACTACATCTGCGTGGACGTCGAGATGAAGGGGCCTCAAGACCTTCAGACGGCCATGTACTATGCCCGGGCGTTCGAGCAGCGCGCCCAGGCCTTATTGCGTCCATCCGGCCACGTGGGGGCCGACAGCTTCCCCGGCCATCTCCGGCAGCACCGGCGTCGTCCACAGCCACCCCGACACCCACCACGGCACCGACGCGGCCACTCAGGCGGAACAGCTGGAACGCCGGCGCCTGGGCTTGTGCTTCAACTGTGATGCACCCTATGCACCGGGCCATGTCTGTCCCCGCCTCTTCTACTTGGAGACGACAGACGAGACTGAGGAGGACACACTGGAGGATGGCCTCGGCGCTCCAGCCCTTGCGGAGCCTCCAGCGGCACCCGCGCCCGCCCCGGTCACTGCCCTTGTGGTGTCCCTACACGCGTTGGCCGGCATCCGTGATGAACGGACGATGCTCTTACCGGTCATGATCCAGGGCGAGCGCCTGGTGGCCCTAGTGGATACAGGGTCCATGCATAACTTCCTGCCGGAGACCACCATGTGGCGCCTTGCATTACAGCCAACCGGCGGTGAGCAGTTGCGAGTCACAGTCGCTAATGGCGACCGTCTATGCTGCCACGGGCTCGCCCGCGACGTGCCCATCACTATCGGCGACGAGCACTTCACCATCACCTGCGCCGGCATCGACTTGGGCTGCTTCGACTTCATCCTCGGCGTCGACTTCTTGCGTACTCTTGGTCCTATTCTATGGGATTTCGACGCACTGATGATGACCTTCTGGCGGTTGGGCCGCCGCATTCGGTGGAACGGCATTGGGGGTGCCGCCCCAACCACTCCACTCCAGCTGGCCGCGACCACCGCCATGGCCGAGCACCCACTATTGGAGAGCCTCCTCCAGCAGCACGCGAACATCTTCACCGAGCCACAGGGGCTGCCACCCGCCCGCACGTACGATCACCGTATACACCTTCTGCCAGGCTCCGTGCCGGTGGCGGTACGGCCTTACCGCTACCCATAGTTGCAAAAGGATGAGTTGGAGCGGCACTGTGCGCTCATGCTCGCGGAAGGCATCATCCGGCTCTCCACTTCGCCATTTACCGTGCTGGTGCTTCTCGTCCGGAAGTCAGACGGCACATGGCATTTCTGCATCGACTATCGTGCCCTTAATGTTGTCACACTTAAGGACAAGTTCCCTATTTTGGCGGTCGACGAGCTCCTCGATGAGCTCCACGGGGCGCGCTTCTTCACCAAACTCGACCTTCGGTCGGGGTACCACCAGGTGCGCATGCACCCGGATGACATCGCCAAGACGGTGTTTCAGACTCATCACGGCCACTTCGAGTTCTTGGTGATGCCCTTTGGCCTCACCAACGCTCCGGCGACATTCCAGGCTCTGATGAACGATGTCCTCAGGCCCTACTTATGCCGGTTTGTGCTCGTTTTCTTTGATGATATTCTGATCTACAGTGCGTCTTGGGCCGAGAACCTCCAGCACGTCGCCATCGTCTTCAACGAGCTTCGAGCGCACCACCTCCACCTTAAGCGCTCGAAGTGCTCGTTCGGGACGCCTTCGGTGGCCTACTTGGGCCACATCATCTCGGCCGACGGGGTGGCTATGGACGCCGACAAGGTGGCAGCCGTCTCCCATGGACGACGCCTCACTCGCCACGGGCTCTCCGCAGGTTCCTCGGCCTCGCCGGCTACTACCGGAAATTTATCCGGGAGTTCGGGCTCATCATGGCGCCCCTCACGCGGTTGCTTCACCGCGACGCTTTCGCCTGGGACGACGAGGCGACGATGGCGTTCGAGGCCCTCAAGGGGGCCCTCACGACGGGCCCCGTCCTCCAGATGCCTGACTTCGACCACCCGTTCGTGGTGGACTGTGACGCCTCGGGCGCAGGGTTCGGCGCCGTGCTTCATTAGGGCGATGGGCCCCTCGCCTTCTTCAGCCGGCCTTTCGCTCCGTGTCATCTTAAGCTAGCGGCATACGAGCGGGAGCTCATTGGCCTTGTACAGGCCGTTCGTCATTGGCGGTCGTACTTGTGGGGACGGTCCTTCCACATTCGCACCGACCACTACAGCCTGAAGTTTTTGCTGGACCAACGGCTGTCGACTGTGCCGCAGCACCAGTGGATCAGCAAGCTCTTCGGCTTCAACTTCTCCGTCGAGTATCGGCTGGGCCGCCTTAACACCGTGGCCGACGCGCTATCCCGTCGCGACTCCGACCTCGCGTCCTCCGCCGACGAGTCCGCCGGGGCGGCCCTGTGCATCCGCTCCGGGCCGACGTTCGTCCTCTTCGCCGACATTCACCGCGCCACTGCGACGGCCGACGATGCCGTCCGTCTTCAGCAGCATCTCATGACCGGTGACCTGGTGGAGCCTTGGCGCTTCTCTGACGGCCTGCTCCTACATGGGCACCGGGTCTTCGTACCGGCACAGGATGATCTCCGTCACCAGGTGTTACAGCTCACCCACTCGGCGGGTCATGAGGGTATGCAAAAAACCCTCCATCGTCTTCGCGCCGACTTCTACATCCCTGGCGACCGCGCCCTGGTCCACGACTGGGTTCGGTCTTGTCAGACATGCCAGCGCAACAAGACAGAGACCCTCAGGCCGGCCGGGTTACTCCAGCCCTTGGAGGTGCCATCTCAGGTCTGGGCAGATATATCCATGAACTTCATTGAGGGCCTTCCCAAGGTGGGCGGCAAGTCGGTCATCCTCACGGTGGTCGACCGCTTCTCCAAGTATGCCCACTTCATCGCGCTCGGCCATCCATACACGGCGGCGTCCGTGGCCCGGGCCTTCTTCGACGGCATCGTCCGTCTACATGGGTTCCCTGCTTCGATCGTCAGTGATCGGGACCCAGTGTTCACGGGCCATGTCTGGCGCGACCTCTTCCAGATAGCGGGTGCCCAGCTCTGCCTAAGTACGGCGTTCCATCCTCAGACGGACGGTCAGTCCGAGGTGGTTAACAAGGTCATTGCCATGTATTTGTGTTGTGTGACAGGTGATCGGCCTCGCGCTTGGGTGGACTGGTTCTCTTGGGCGGAGTACTGCTACAACACCTCTTATCACTCCACCCTGCGTGCTACGCCATTTGAGGTGGTCTATGGTCGACCACCCCCGCCTATACTTCCGGTGGATTCAGAGACAGCTCGGACGGAGGTTGCGGGTGACCTCATCCGCACTCGTGACGAGATGCTTGCTGAGGTTCGTCAGCGTCTCCTTCAGGGCCAGTAGCTGGCCAAGCACTACAACGACGATCATCATCACGAGGCGGAGTTCGCGGTGGGTGATTGGGTGTGGTTGCGTCTTCTCCACCGCTCTACGCAGTCACTCGACCTGCGCGCGAAGCGCAAGCTCGGCCCTCGCTACACCGGGCCCTTCCCTATCTTGGAGCACATTGGGAAGGTGGCCTATCGTCTTCAGCTTCCAGCCCACGCTCGCATCCATGGCATTTTCCATGTGGGGCTGCTCAAGCCTTTCCGTGGCGAGCCACCGGCGGCTCCTCCGGCGCTTCCTCCCATCGCCGATGGTCGCATTCTTCCAGAGCCGGCAAAGGTGTTGCAGGCGCAGCTCCGTCGTGGCGTCTGGTTCATCCTCGTTCAGTGGGCAGGCCTTCCGGAGGAGGAGGCTACTTGGGAGCAGCGTGAAGAATTCCGCCAACACTATCCAGACTTTCAGCTCAAGGACGAGCTGTTTGCGCAGGCGGGGAGAGATGTTATGACCGGTTTGGTCTATAACCGGAAGAGGCCCACCGGGCATTAGTATTAGGGGCTTGACCCACAAGTTATCTTAGGCAAGTTATCTTAGGCAAGTTATTTTAGGCAAGTTATCTTAGGCTAAAGTTATAAATACTAGTTGTAAGACATCGTTTGAGATCAAGCAATAAAGATATTATCATCTTCTGTTGCCCGGCTCCCTGAGGAGCCGGAACCCTAGCCGCCACCAGCCAACCGCCGCCGCACCTAAACCCTAGCCGCGACGGCGCCCACTCGCCGGCGCGCCCGCTCCAGCCCTCGCCCACCTCCTCCTTATCCCTATAACCTGCGTAGCCGCACTGGTAGGAACCCTAGTCCTACCACTCTTCTGTGACAACACTGGAGCTATTGCCCTTGCCAAGGAGCCCAGGTTTCACAAGAAGACCAGGCACATCAAGCGTCACTTCAACTCCATTCGTGAATATATTCAAGATGGAGACCTAGATATTTGTAAAGTGCACACAGATCTGAATGTCGCAGATCCATTGACTAAACCTCTTCCATGAGCAAAACATGATCAGCACCAGAACTCTATGGGTGTTCCATTCATCACAATGTAACTAGATTATTGACTCTAGTGCAAGTGGGAGACTGTTGGAAATATGCCCTAGAGGCAATAACAAAATATTTATTATTATATTTCCTTGTTCATGATAATTGTCTATTGTTCATGCTATAATTGTATTAACCAGAAACCGTAATAGATGTGTGAATGCATAGACTACAACATGTCCATAGTGAGCCTCTAGTTGACTAGCTCGTTGATCAATAGATGATTGTGGTTTCCTGACCATGGACATTGGATGTCGTTGATAACGGGATCACATCATTAGGAGAATGATGTGATGGACAAGACCCAATCCTAAGCATAGCACAAGATCGCATAGTTCGTTTGCTAGAGCTTTTCTAATGTCAAGTATCATTTCCTTAGACCATGATATTGTGCAACTCCCGGATACTGTAGGAATGCTTTGGGTGTATCAAATGTCACAACGTAACTGGGTGGCTATAAATGTGCACTACGGGTATCTCCGAAAGTGTCTGTTGGGTTGGCACGAATCAAGACTGAGATGTGTCACTCCGTATGACGGAGAGGTATCTTTGGGCCCACTCGTTAATGCATCATCAGAATGAGCTCAATATGACTAATGAGTTAGCCACGGGATCATGCATTACCGAAAGAGTAAAGAGACTTGCCGGTAACGAGATTGAACAAGGTATAGGGATACCGACGATCGAATCTCGGGCAAGTAACATACTGATGGACAAAGGGAATTGTATACAGGATTGATTGAATCCCCGACATCGTGGTTCATCCGATCAGATCATCGTGGAACATGTGGGATCCAATATGGGTATCCAGATCCCGCTATTGGTTATTGGCCGGAGAGGCATCTCGGTAATATCTGCATGGTTCCCGAACCCGTAGGGTCTACACACTTAAGGTTCGGTGACGCTAGAGTTGTAATGGGAATTGTATGTGGTTACCGAAAGTTGTTCGAAGTCTCGGATGAGATCCCGGACGTCATGAGGAGTTCCGGAATGGTCCCGAGGTAAAGATTTATATATGGGAAGTCCTATTTTGGCCACCGGAAAATGTTCGGGATTTTTCGGTATTGTACCGGGAAGGTTCTAGAAGGTTCCGGAGTGGGGCCCGCCTGCATGGGGGGACTCACATGAACGTGGGTAGTGGGGGCAAGGCCCCACACCCCTGGTCAAGGCGCACCAAGACCCCCCCTTAGAAGGAATAAGATTATATCCCGAAGGGATAAGATCAAGATCCCTAAAAAGGGGGTTTAACAATCGGTGGGGAAGGGGAAGGATGGGATTTCTTTCCTCCCACCTTTGCCAATGCCCCAATAGACTTGGAGGGCAAGAAACCAGCCCCGTCCACCCCTATATATAGTGGGGAGGCGAATGGGAGCTCTCCCCTTGCCCCTGGCGCAACCCTCCCCCTTCAACCCATCCTCCTCCTCCTTCTCCTCCTCCTCCTCCGTTGAGCGTAGCGAAGCTCTGCCGGAGAACCATGAGCTCCACCATCATGCCGTCGTTCTGCCGATGTTCTCCCTCAACTTCTCCTCTCCCCTTACTGGATCACGAAGGAGGACACGTCCCCAGACTGTACGTGTGTTTAACGCGGAGGCGCCATCCGTTCGGCGCTTGGATCAGATCTTCCGTGATTTGAATCGCCGCGAGTACGACTCCATCAACCGCGTTCTTGTAACGCTTCCGCTTAGCGATCTTCAAAGGTATGAAGATGCACTCTCTCTCTCGTTGCTAGCATCTTCTAGATTGATCTTGGTGACACGTAGGAACTTTTTTGAATTATTACTGCGTTCCCCAATAGCGAAAGCACAACCGTGCTTTTCGGGGAAGCAAAACTGTGCCTCTCACGGAAGAAAAAACAGAAACCACATTTTTTTTCATTTCCCAGAGGCACGGCCATGCCTCTCGCGAAAGCACAACCGTGCCTCTTGCGGAAGCAAAACTGTGCCTCTCGAGGAAGAAACGAAAAACAAAACACACATTTTTTTTGGTTTCAAGAGGCACGGTCGTGCCTCTCGCAAAAGCACAACCGTGCCTCTCGCAGAAGCAAAACCGTGTCTCTCGCAGAAGCAAAATCGTGCCTCTCGCAGAAGGGAAAAACCAGAAAGCCTCTCGCGGAAAAAGTGTTTTTTCGCGCAATTTTTTTTGGGTCCAAAAGCTAAGGGAGGCTGGTGGAAACCAAAAACTCGAAAAAAAAACTCAAAAAAACATTTTAAAAGCCAAAAACGCTTGTGGAAAAATAAAAAAAATCCTAAGTGAGCGCGCAGAGCGCGACACCACCCTAGTGATTGTTGGGAGGCTCTCGAAGGAGCGCTCGTCAACTAGTTGCTCCCACAGAGGTGGGTTTCTAACACAAGCCCTCACGCTTGAGTACCAATCTAGATAACCAACTGGGACAACAAAGCCCAATGTGGCTAGTTTCTTCTTTTTTATCCCTTTGTTTTGTGTGAAATGTAACGCTAAATAGAGCGACTCTTGTTTTTGTTTTTCTTACAGTTTTGTTTGGGCGTTTTTATCTCGACATTTTTTCTTTTTCTTTTCTTTTTCTTCTTTGCTCTTTTTTTTATTTCGTTTTCTAATTTTTTATATTTTTAAATGCTTGAATTTTTTAAAAATTACAAATATTTTCAAATTTGTGAACTTTTTATCAAATTTGTGATCTTTTTCAAAATTTGCGTACTTTTTTCAAATTTCACGTACTTTTTTCCGTTTCACGAACTTCACCAATTTTGAAAAAATCATATTTTTTGAAGCAAATCTGTCCCTCTCATAAAAGAAAGAAACACATTTTTCTTTTTTCGAAAGGCACATGAAGCAAATATGTGCCTCTCGTGGAGGCAGGAAACAAATCTTTGCCTCCACAAGTAGCAAATCCGTATCTCGCGTGAAAGTAAAAAACATGTATGCTTTTTTGTTTTCGGGGAAGCAAATCTATGCTTCTTGTGTAAGAAAAAAACATTTTTTGCACTTTTTGTTTCAAAAAAATTGGAACCTATAAAAAACCGCACAAAAACTGAAAAGCCGATAAATACTGGGAAAACCATCTAAACCCCCAAAACACGTTAAAAAATAAAATCCTAAGGAAGCGTCTAGCACATGACACGTGGCGATAGTTGAGATCGCGTCAAGTGATGTGCTCACATCACATCACATAAAAATGACCATTGCGGGAGCCGCAAAAGCACCTCATTGTTTGGTGATTGACTGTCGTGCTAATTAATGGAATTTTTCAAGGGTTTAGGGTTTAGGGCAACCGAGCCCGGTTATGGGTAACAGAGCTCGTCATGGAGGGGGGTTTCGGCCTGTCACTATTAGGTGTCTCGGCCGTAGTGGTGCATGTGCTTTTTTACTCTCTTTCCAGCCAAACGTAATAGACGGACGAAGTCATTGTCGACACGTCGTATACCGTCCAATTCCAAAGAATGAAGTCATTAAATCCTGGCAGCGATACAGTAGCCAGACCATCTACTCCCTCCGTTCCGATTTACTTGTCGTGGTTTTAGTTTGTTGGGTTTAGTCCCACATCGGTTGTGGGAAAAGACATAACACGACTTATGACAGGTCTTGGACCCTCTTCCTTCAAAAGACTAGCCTATTAGGAGGGGACACCCCGCCCTTATAAGTCGTGTTATGTCTCTTCTCACAACCGCTTGTTAGAATAAATCCAAGGCACTCCGTTGATTATCCGAGGACCAAACAATCACACGAGCACAACACCGAGATTTGTTAACGAGGTTCACCGATATGGCTACATCCCCGGGGCTTGACTACGGACGCTCCTTCCCGTGACACCGTCACAATACCGCACCCCGGCCGCCAGGGCGCCGACACACGCCGCCGGCTCCCCCGCTTGCCCGTGCTATTATGTTGGCATTATGGGTTACAACGTGTGGTGCCCCCCTATATAAGAGGCGTAGGATACAAGTGTCTGACTCCTACACAACTCGTACCTAACCACAGCAATTACAATTCCAAGTCCAAGTAACCACTTGCATACATAATATATTCGACACAAATATAACATAGTTCAAATCGGAACCTAGGGAGTACCTATGTTCTCCGTCTATCGTTCGTTGAATTTAGGCCGCTGACCCGTTCGTTGCTCAACCACAGCAAGAAGCCAATTCCTCTCGTTCTCGAAGGATATTTCGCTCGCTGTCTGTCGTTTCCGCCCAACGTCATCCAAAACCGACCATAGCTTGCACGGCTCCGTAACCTGCTCCGTCTGTCGGCGTTGCCGTCTAGCTCCTCCAACCGCTGAAACGTCAACAGAGATGAACAGGAGGCCACGAACTCTGATACGTTCGGCCATAGCTTTACGAAAAACGTGAGACCCGGGGCGCCATTACACTGCTGTCTCCCTGAGGTAAGCCGCGCTCGGTTCAGGTCCAGCGTCGATTCCTACCTGGGGCTATGCTCTGGGCCGCTTTCAGCTTTTCCACGCGGTGATGGCAAGACGGGCGATATCTCGCTGTCAGATTGGGAATGCGGCCAGAGAGCAACATTGTTTTCGGTTGTGGATACATGTCGCGATCAGCTGGTGGGTGGACAGGATTTGGCAAGATTGCTGGTTGATCCTCAAAACAATACTATCAGTTAACTGCCGTGTCAGATACTAGCACACACATTGGACTTGCATGGATTTTTTTTGATTTTTTTTTTGAAATAAGACTTGCAGGGATGATTAGTGGGGATTGAGCTGGGAAGTGATTGCGCTTTAGAGCAAAGAATTACGTACGACTATATTTTTGCGGGGAAATTTCTGCACAACTTACATCGAACAAACACTCATCGTGTAGAAAGTACAGATACATGAGACCGATTATATGTAAGTTTTTTTTTTTTTGCAGAAAGGTCAAGCACAGACCCCTTCAACCTTTACTTTTGCGGAAGTTCCAAATTTTAGGAAGTTCAAATCTTCAAAATTTTGATTTTTGAAAGTTGAATTTCTAAAAAAAATTAGAAAAGGAGGAGGACCCCGACCTCTGCATCTGGACGATGCATACAAGCACTTTATTAATTATTCACACAAGACATTACAAAGTTATACAACCGTAAGACTAAAACCACCGTCTAGGCAACATGTGTCGCTACTCCTTTCCAGTTGATGAAAGGATGTTGATAGTCTGGGCCTAATACCAAACAGACCTCGCAGTCAAACCTAACATCTAAGACCTGAGATCCCAATCAGGACGCCTGCCGGGTATGGGGCACCCACCAGTCCGGCGCACTCCTCAACCAGGACGCCTGCCGGGTATGAGGCCGCCGCAGCCACCTGCCACCAATCCATCTTCAGTGTTGTACTGCTGCATCTACCTTGCCCGGTCTAGCTGTCGTCGACGCCACCACGACGCCAGACAACACCACCATCCTATGCTCGTCTATCATCACACGCCCACCGGCGAGACCCCGATGCTCCATGCCGATGTCGACGTGCCAGATGCCATGCCGCTCCTCTGTCGCGAACACCACCTGCTACCACTGGTCCCATCCCCTCCGCCTGCAGTTCCTCTAACCGAGCACCCAAACGCCCCAGGCGGTGCCTCCAAGAAGGATACGTCACGCGTAGTGCCGCCGCCTCCCAATCTAAGAAGATTTTAGGTTTTCATTCGGACATGGGGTCGCGATAGAGGGCAGGGACCACGACGGCGCCTGCAAGTAGAAAAACGGCGACCCTGGTCGTCGCCGCCGTCGGGATGAACGAGTCATCCAGAGTTCCCTCCGGTCCGATGTCACCTCTACCAACCCCCGCGAACGCATCGAGACCGATGACCGCGGTCGTAAGCCACCAAGTGCAGCGGGAGAAGGCCTGCAGCGTGGACGAGATCGACCGGCAACTCACACCCACGCGGTCAAGATGCCGTCCATCCACCCCCCGCGCACGGAGTGGCGAGATCTGCTACGAGCGACGAGATCCGGCACCGCGCGGCCGACGCCATCGCCCAAGCCCGCCATCAATCCCGCCGCCGCGGGAGCCCGCACGCTGTCCGGAGTCCCACACCCATGGATCTGGGCGCCCGTGCACCGCCGCGCGCCCGCCGCCTCCGGGATCCGCCACACTGCCGGGAGAGCCGCACCCCGTGGATCAGGACGGCCACGCCACCGCGGATCCAGGAAAAGGAGGAGAGACCCTCCGTTGCCGCTGTCGCACGCATGGGCTTTGCCCGGCGCTGACCATCAGCAGCGACGGAGGGGGAGGAGGGCGCTGGAGGGAAACTAGGCGGCGGCGGCGGCGGCTGAGCCCTCCCGAGCTGCCCGCGTGGGAGGCGACGCGAGAGGGAACTGGCAGTAGATGACTAGCAACTCGGTAAAATTTCTAATGTTTCAAAAATCTAATAGTTTGTAAAAGTAGAAACTTACCGAAAATGAGATATGAAAACTCCATCGCTCCCACTTTTCTGGCGCTCGCCCAATAGATAGCCCAGCCCCATGCCAAGACATGACGGCCACCTTAGAACCTGTTTTAGGTTAAGAATGTTTTTTATAATAACGTATTTACATTATAAAACGCTCTTATATTATGAGACATAGGCTAGTGTCAAAAGCGCTCTTATATTATGGGGCAGAGGGAGGAGATTATAACATGCACATTGATATTCCTAAACAGTTTAACTTTCCTAACAACCAAAATCGTCTAGAGGATTAACATGGCAGCTTCTATCCGAATTGAGAAGTGCTTGTACTCCCTTTCCACTCATTCATGCACAATCAATGCACAAATCTTAGTTGCAACCGGTTATTTTTACTCCTTTTTTGCTAGATATCGGGTTAATTAGCCAAAGTCTTCTCCATGTTAGGGCTCAAATGTAAGCCCGTTTCTGAGCAAGACCAACTGTTAGCACCCACGCATTCACAAAACCAACATTCTCCTGCTACGAATGCAAAGGCAAAATACATTGTGGGCTTCAATCCCTGCTATCTCCTCCAATGGTTACCATTGTTAGTCTATCATGTATGGCGCGACTAGGCACTTGTGGCTACCTCTCTCCTATCTTCCGCAACACATTCATATCGTGGGAGTAAATCCACTTACATGTGTTTCTCTGTGCTCCACTCATACGCCAGAGCAATGGCATCTCATCTACTATTCATAAAGTAGTTGAACTTTGTGGTGTGAGCTCTAAAAACGAGAGTGAATGTTAATGATAGTTTGTTCATATTAACAAGATCATAGGATGACACTGCATCGACAAATGATAGCTCTATGTTCCAAATAAGGTAAACATGATCAAGCCAAGGAGCACATTGTGCAAGGCAATGATCAAGCCTAGGTTTATTTTTTCAAGATGCAAAAGCTTTGTCTATTTCATTAAGAAGCGGAAGAGTCATCTTTACAACATAGCAGAGATACAAGAGAACGGTAATTCTCCGTCTGAAAGGATGCCATCTAACTCTTCACCAGCAACATAGTTGTTAGTTGGTGATCTCACCTAACGAGGATGCTAGTGTAGAAGCAACAAGTTACCATTATGACGACGAGCTTTGGGAAGACCACATGAGGCATCTGGATAGGCGAGGATGCATCAACTTCGTGTTTTTTGCATGTGTTGACAATCACTAGAAGGATGATGGTGGCATCGTTGCAAGCATCACGATCGATATACTTTGTTGGTAATGGCCCGCCATAGTGAGTTTGGACCTCGACGGACATGACACCATCATTAAAAAAGTCGTAGTTTTTTGCGGGGAATAAGGCGCAGTTTGACTATCCAATTTCACGCTTTGTCCAACAATTAGTCCAAATATATTTAGTATATGTGACATAAAACAGAGACTTTTCTGAAGATACAAAATAGACACCTTTAGATTGATATTCAAAAGCACTTACATATGATTATGATCTCATAACACCTCAAAAAAAGATTATGATCTCATAACAGTGACTAAATATTACTTATTATGAGAGAATTACATAAAACCTCAAATATAAAAAGTTAACAAGAAAGCTAAATTCCGAACAGCAGCAGTTTCGCAATAGATCCTCTTAGCATTCGGAAATTAGTACTGTCCAAAGTTAAAGCACGCCTTACATTTTATAGGAACTAATGTGCGCGAGCTGATTGTCCCCATTAAAAGAAGGGCTGATTTTTCTAGTCATAACCTTTAGAGCAATGCTACATCCACGTAATGGTTTACGTAAGGTTACGAACTGATCTGACGTGAGACTATTTGATTGGATTAAAGGAGAGGGTTAGGATCTCTCCATCTGAAAATCAGAGGGGGCGGGGGCATGTTTAGATTAGTTGAAAGTTTTTGTAGCAGCTAAGTAGCCGTTTGTAGGTTTAGGATTTCCGTATCCTTTACTTTGCTTCAAAGTTCGTGCTATGTAGTTAAAAATCGTCTGATTTGAACCTTTGAACAATGTGATAGTGCAAGAAAAAAAAAATCATGTTTAACTCAATGTGACACTTACCAATATAGTCACTACAAAATCACACGTACAGTATAATATCCACACAAAATGCGCCAGAAAATTTTCATATCAACAAAGAAACATATGACAGCCTCTTCTCAGGATTTTAAATTGTCAGCTTACATTAACTGCGATGCATGTTTGATGTTTCAGTGTATACCAAGAGCCTGCAATCTCCGGACCAAGGACAGAGCCGCCGCGTTCTTCCTCTCCCACTCCTCCCTGCTCTCCATCCGCCGCTCGAACTTCCTCAGCACCTCGTCGTTGCCGTCCAGAATGCTGACGATTTTCCTCATGCTCGGCCGCGCCGCCGGGTCCGACCGCGTGCACGCGATGCCCAGCTTCGCCAGCCGCACCAGCTCTCGCCGATCGAGCCTGCCGTCCAGCCGCCTGTCCGCGAGCGCTTCCACGTCACGGACGTCCTGCTCCTGGCCGACCTGCACCTTCTTTACGAGGAGCACCTCCGGCGACCTCATGTCTACCGCCATCGCGCCGGTCACGACCTCGAGAACCACCACCCCGAAGCTGTACACGTCGGCCATCGTGGTGGCCTCGCCGGTCTCCATGTACTCCGGCGACATGTACCCGAAGATGCCCCGCGCTGTACCTGAGCCGGTGGGCAAAACTACGTGGGGATTATTGTGCTCGTTTCTTGACAGGAACTCGGCGAGCGCGAAGCTGCCCAGCCGCGGGCTCCGGTCGGAGTCCAGGAACACCGCCGCCGACGTGATGTTGCGGTGGATGACCTGCTCGTCCCACTCCTCGTGCAGGTACAGCACGGCGGACGCCAGCGCCCTCACGATGCCGTACCTGTGGCGCCACGAGAGTATGCCAGAATTGCTGTGCCGGGCGAGGAGGTGGTGGCTCAAGAGGTTCCCCGCGGAGTGGTCGTAGACGACGAGCATCTCGCCGTGGTCCGTGCACCACCCGCGCAGCTGCACCAGGTTCCGGTGCCGCAGCTTGGCCAGGTTGCAGAGCTCGTTCGCGAACCTGACGCGCAGCGCCGGGCACGTCTTCATGCCCAGCCGCTTCACGAGGACGTGGACGCGCCCGCCATTGCCGTTGTCCAAGAAGCCCTCGTACCCTGTCCCGAAGTCCAGCTCCGCCACCACCTGCGACTCGGAGAAATCGTTCGTAATCTCCACGATCTCCTTGTACGATATCTCACGCGGAGTATCCACATTTGGAACGGCCACCGCTGGCCGCGGCGACGATCGCTGGCTGCTGCCGCTCTTATTCTCACCCGAGCCGCCTGTGGGCGACCTGCCGTCTTCTGCAGTGAGGTAAATGGTGGTGCCAGCCGCTGTGGCGTACATGTGCTTCGTAGATGCGGCAGATGTGGCTGTGCTGTTCGTGCCGGCGATTGTTGTCGAGGTACCGGAGTCGGAGGAGGATGAGGTGAGAGAGATGTACTTTGGGAGTGCTAAGAAGGACGGAAGCGCCGGGAGGTCGCCGGAGCAGCTGCCGGAGATGTTCTCCACCACCCACTTCATCGTAGGACGAGCCCTCGGGTCATGCAGCGAGCAGAGGAGGCCGAGGTGGATGAACCGGCCCATGTCGAACATGGCGCGCGCGCCTTCCGGCAGCTTACGATCACAGGCTTTGAGAAGCTTTCCATCGTCGGACAGCCGGCGTACCCAATCGAGCATGAAGATTTGGTCGTCGGGGTACGCCAGATCGACCACCCGGCGTCCGGTGGCCACCTCCAGGAGCACAATTCCGAAGCTGAACACGTCGGACTTGGCCGTGGCCGCGCCCCTGCGCTGGAAACTCTCCGGAGGGAGGTACCCGATGGTGCCGCCGATCCTGCTCGTGTCGATCAGCCGGAACTGGTAGTTGGCCGACGAGGAAAACGACGACGTCGACCGCACGGAAGGCGGCGACGGCAGCAGCTCGAGCTTTTTCATGGGCGGCGCATCCTCCACGGCGTGCTCGAGCCAGCGGGCGAGGCCGAAGTCCCCCAGCCTGGCGTTGTACTCGGAATCAAGCATGACGTTGCTGGTCTTGACGTCCCGGTGGATGATCTGTGTGTCGAGCTGCTCGTGCAGGTAGAGCAGCGCGGCGGCGAGGCCGGCGACGATGCGCCGACGCCGGTCCCAGCCGAGCGCGGGAGCTCCCGGGGCAGCCGAGGCCGGCGCGAAGAGTAGGCGGTCGAGGCTGCGGTTGGGCATGTAGTCGTACACGAGCAGCAGCTCCTCCTCGTCCCGGACGCACCACCCGCGGAGCCGCACGAGGTTGCGGTGCCGCAGCCGGGCCACCGCGGCCAGCTCCGCCAGGAACGACTTCTCGAAGCGGTCGACGCCGACGCTGGCAACGCACTTGACGGCCACCGTGGTGCCATCACTTGGCAGCACGGCGCGGTACACCCGCCCGAATCCCCCGCTACCGAGGACTTCTTGATCGCTGAAGCCGCTGGTGCCGATGTAGAGCTCCGAGTAGCTGAACACCCTGGGCCCGGCCGCGCCTCTGATCTTCCTCGCCCCGACCTCGTACACGCCGTCCATGTCCTCGAAGCCCGCCGCCGACCGGGAGTCACGGCACCCACAGCGGAGGCAGGACAGCGCGCGGCCGACCTTGCCGCGGACGTACGAGCCCATCCTCTCCCGGGGGCGGCGCCAGGCGTCGTCGTCGTCGGCAGAGGCCACGAGGACCTCGTCCCCGTCCATGGGCAGCACGAAGCACAGCCGGCGGAGCGACATGGAAGCGTTGGGCGGAAGATGTTACGTGCGTGTCAAGGGGATGTCAGCTGGGCATAATTAATGGTGCTCGCGGGCGCGCGTGCGGCGTTTAAAGTTGCGGGGACGGGCGGGCGGGCGGTGGAGGTCTTGATCAATGGGGAATGGAAGAATGGGGAGTGCGCGCGCGCGTGGCCACGGAGACGGAGCGGTGGGGGGCAGGTGGGATAGGATAGGAAGGTGACACAAGATGACAAGAGGACTTTGGTTTTAGGCGCGGCGATAGTGTGAGTGTGGTGTGCGAAGGTAGCTCGGGTGGTGGCATGCAGCTCATTCATGGTGGGTGGCTCACTCGGTTGACTTGGATGGCAGGTGAGGTGGGGGGCGCTGCTTGAAAGCGAGAGGGCGCGCGATCCGGGGTGCAATTGTCTTGTCCAGATCGGAGAATGGTTTTCCGGCCCCGTATTTTCACATGGTTTGGTGGTGCCGGCCGGTGATGTCACGGGCCGGCCGGGTGAAACACAACACACTTCTCCTACCGTCTCCGATGATATGATTGTGTCAAGCCGGTGCTCGCTTGGTGTTTGTCTCAACGTTAGCCATTATTTATGATATCTCCTATGGTATAATAAGCCGGTTCTAGCAATGTGTTTCAACGTTTGTCATTATTTTTCCTTATATTTTTACTAATTTTTTCTTTCAGTCAATGTCGGGGATGACCCCGGTAGGCTTAGGGGTTCAAGTCAATTTTTCAAAACATCGGGACGGCCCAAGCCCCTCGGTCCGGCTGGCCCTCCAGCCGGCTCCTCTCACTGGAGGCCGGCTGGCCGCAGCTGGCAACCGGCAGGGTCAGCGCCTATCCAATCTCGCCGTACGACAAGACCTCTCCCACGTCGTGAAGAGCGTGGCTACAGTACGGCCGGTACCGTTGATCGGTGCGACCGATGTCAGCGCGGCCCGACACTGTGGAAGCACAGAGCCAACCACTCCGTGACACCACGACCTACTGGCTACAGTGGCGTGTAGCCGTCAGGCCTCATCGAAGGCCAGAGACGCTAGCGACAAGGCCCCATCCATCTTTCTTTATCATTTGTAACCTAGGAGGTCCAAGTATAAGACCTCCCAGGAGCCCCCCCCCCCGCCCCCGAGGAGGGGGCGGCTCATTCCCCCCCCCCCCCCACACACACACGAGGCAGAGAGGAGAACTAACTCCTTCTTCCTCCATCCCAAACAGCTCAAGGAGCAACCTTGTGATATTCATAGTGATCGGGCAGGACTAGGGTATTACCTTCCTCGGAGGGCCTCGAACCTAGGTATGTCTTTGTGCCTTGAATCTCTCATGCCCAATCTCGCATCTGGAATCCACCGGCGCTCATCAAGCCCAACTACCCCCCGATAAGCCATCCCATGGCATCTGCCGTAAGAACCTCACGACGGTTGGCGCCCACCGTGGGGCCGCACATGGCGTCGACCAGAGTCACGTTCCGGACGAGACCATTCATTCCCTCTCGCGAGCGCATTGTGCACGGCTTAGTCAGCAAGCTTAGTGTGTTCGTTTGCGCCGCCGAGGGTGCATCGCTCGGCGCGGACGTCGCCTTCCCTGCAGGCGGCTCCGTTGTCCCTTTCGGCAAGCTATGTGTCTATGTCGTGCTCGTCCCCAACGAGTACCCTAGTGAGGTGCTCACCTTCTCCGACCCTCTGCCATCAGGCGGCTGCGGCATCCCCGACGATGTCGTCGACCTCTGCCTTCGCATGGAGGTGCTGACCACCGGCTCCAGAAACGGAACCAGCCACGGCAAGGATCCGGCTATAGGGGTAACATCCCACACCAGCCGGGCGAACCCGCTATTGTCGGCAGTGGATAACCTGCGCGCTCCTATCGCGCCCGGTGTAACCCGGCCGCTGTCGCGACCGAGCTCGAAGAAACATACAAGCGCCTGCTCGACGAGGCCGCGTCGCTCGCCACCGCGCAGTGCCGGATGGAGTCCGTGCAGCACGAGTACGACATCGCCCATGACTTCACTCTGGCTACCGGTGGGCCTAGCCGTCTCGGGGAGGTGCGACGCCATGGCGGAGCCATCAGCCAGTTACTGGGTGCAAACCGGATCACCTATAGCACCCCCGTCAAGAACAGGACGGTTGCGTAGAGGTTCGCAACCGAACTGGAACACCTGGAGGGCGAGGAGCTCATGCAGCAACAGCAGCAGCGCGTCCGCGACCTCATCATTGCTGCAAACCACCAATAGGCGCAGTGGGAGCCGGCCGAGCCGGCTGCGTCTGGTTCAAGTCCCTCTCTTCAGATGGACAGTCGGCAGCCGGCCGAGGCGCCCAGGCAAAGATTACAGGCATGCTCCCCACATGGTGCGAGCCAGGGATGGAGCAACCGTGACCCATCGGCGGTCAACAGCTGGGCGGACGAGCTGACTGGCGGAGGCCGCTAGCAGTAACTCCACATGCGCGGCAGGAGCAGATGGCCTCCATAGGGACGATTGCGAGCCCTATGATAACTGACCGACTGGGACCTCGCGGGCCCAATGATGAGCACGACGCCCTCCATCGCATCAAGAAGCTAGTGCGCTCCGTCGCTCTGGAGGAGGAGAGCTCTATCGGCTCGGCCTGCTTCAGGCCGCACATCCGTGAGGAGCCTTTCCCTAAGGGCTTCACGCTGGCCCGCGACACCCCAAGTACAACGGGGTCACCAAGCCGGAGGACTAGCTGGTAGACTACACCACAACCGTCGGATTCCGATGGCAACAAGCGCGTGGCAGTGCGCTACGTGCCGCTCATGTTACTCGTCTCGGCCCGGACGTGGCTGAACAGCCTGCCGGCTAATAGCATCAACGCTTGGTTGTACTTCGAGGAGGCGTTTGTGCGCAACATCATCGACACGTACAAGCGCCCTGGCCGGCCACGCCAGCTCTCTCTTTGTGTCCAGGAGAAGGATGAGTCCCTCCGCGACTACCTCACACATTGAACAGAGCTGCATAACTCATGCGAAGGGGTCCATTAGGTACAAGTGATCCAGTACTTCACTGAGGGGTGCCGAGATGGCACCATGCTCAATCACAAGCTCATGCGCTCGGAGCCGGCTACCACGATGGACCTCACGCTACGGCTGACTCCGCCATGCGAGTCCAGATCCAGCTCGACGCAGCCGGCAAGGCGGTCCAGGACCAGCCGGCTGGAGACGGCGGCTCTGGCTCCTCACGGCGGTAGCAGAACAACAACAACACGCAAAAGGGCGTGCAGCCGTACAACTGCTATGGCAGCCGGCAAGTCACAACCGTCGAGGAAGAGCCGCCGGCTGATCAAGGCAGTAGCTGGCTCTAGTGAAACGACAAGGGTGTGTGGCAGCCCAAGCTCACCTTCGAGCAGATGCTCGACACACCGTGCAAGCATCACAGCGGCATGAAGCCGTCTACACACATGACCCGACAGTGCAGCTAGACCCAGCGCCTGATGTGGGGCGAGGTCCTGCCGCCTCCGCCCTGCCAGCTCCTGTAGCCGATGACGTTCGCGATGATTTCCCCCACCAAGACGCTGCATACTTCGTCTTCACCAGCAAGGGAGACGACAAGCACAGTCCGCGCAAGCGTCGGCATGAGGTGAACACCATTGTTCCCCTTGTTCCTCGATTCATGCACTAGTCCAAAAGGCCCATCACATGGAGCCGTGAGGACCACCCAGATGTGATGCCCATGCCGGGTGGCTACGCCCTCGTCCACGACCCAACCTTCGCCTCTGAGAGGCTCACCTACCGCTTCTCATGGGTGCTGATCGATGGCGGCGACAGCATCAACATCCTCTACAGCGACACCATGCTCAAGTTGGGCATCAAGGTGAACCAACTGCAGCTCAGCTGAATGGTGTTCCATGGCATCGTGCTGGGGAATTCTTGCTCCCCCATCGGCAAGATACAACTGGACGTTCTGTTCGGCACCAAGGACCATTTTTGCCGCGAGCCAATCCGGTTTGAGGTGGTTGACCTGATAAGCCCCCTACCACGCGCTCCTAGGCCGGCCCGCACTGGCCTTCATGGCAGTATCCCACTACACCTTCCTGAAGCTGAAGATGCTGGGTCCCAAGGGCATCATCACCATCGACGACGACTACAAGAAGTCCCTCGAGTACGCTCCAGTCGGCTCCCGGCCGGCCGAGTCCCTGGTCATCCCTAAAGAGAAGTGTCAGCTTGACCGACTCGTGGCCCTGGCAAGTGAGCAGCCAGCCATACCGACTCGGACCAAGTAGCCAGCTAACAAGGTAGTGTTCCAGACGTGCAAGGATACCAAGAAGATCCTGCTAGACCTGCTCAACCCGGACCAGTGCATTGTCATGGGCACCCACCTTGATAGCAAATAATAATACGAGCTTGTGAAGAGATCGCACGACTGCTCGCCAACCGGCTTCATCATGGAAGTTTTCCACCCTGAGTGGCTAGTCAACCCAGTCCTCGTGCTGACGAAGAATGGGACTTGGCACATGCGCATCGACTACACCAGCTTGAATAAGGCATTCCCTAAGGATCCTTTTTCTCTACCCTGGACCATTCAAGTAATTGACTCCACTACTGGCTGTGAGCTGCTATCATTTCTAGATGCCTACTCAGGCTACCACTAGATCCAGCTGGACCCATCCAACCGGCTCAAGACGTCCTTCATCACCCCCTTCGAGGTGTACTGCTACATGACTATGTCTTTTGGCTTGAAGAATTCATGTGCCACTTTTCAACGATGCATGCAAAAGTGCCTCTTGTCGCAGATCGATAGGAATGTGCATGTGTACGTCGACGACATTGTGCTGAAGACCAAGTAGCATCTCACCCTTCTGGATGATCTCAAGGAGACATTTGCCAACCTGCACGAGTACCGGATCAAGCCGAACCATGAAAAGTGCGTGTTCGGCGTGCCAGTCGGCCAGCTCATTGGCTTCCTCATCTCCGAGCGCGGAATCGAGGCTAATCCCGAGAAGATCAAAGCCATCGAGCGTATGCGCAAGCCGGCCTAGCTTTGGCACATCCAGAAGTTCACCGGCTGCCTGGCCTCCCTCAGCCGATTCGTTAGCCGGCTGTGGGAGAGGGCCCTGCCCCTGTACCAGCCGATGAAGAGACCATTGGGTTCGACTGGACTCCGCAGGCGGATGAAGCTTTTCGCAACCTCAAGCGCATGCTCTCCACCGTGCCCATATTGGCCGCCCCAGCTGAGAAGGAGTCCATGCTGATGTAAATTGCAGCCATCACCCGCGTGGTCAGTGTGGTGTTGTTGGTGGAGCGCCCTAAGGAGGGCAAGGCGCAGACAGTCCAGTAGCATGTATACTACCTGAGTGAGGTGCTCTCCCTCTCCAAGCAGAACTACCTCCACTACCAGAAGATATGCTATGACGTGTATCTAGCCGCCAAGAAGCTGAAGCAGTACTTCCAGGAGCACTCCATCATTGTGGTGAGCACGCCCACTCTCAAAGATCATTGGCAGTCGAGACGCTCCAGCCGGGTCGCCAAGTGGGCCATTGAGCTAGCTGCCCACACCATCATCTACGAGCCCTGCACGGCCATCAAGTCCCAAGCGTTGACTGATTTCCTCGTCGACTAGGCGAAAACCCAGTACCTACCGCCACCTCCCGACTCGATGCATTGGTGGATGCACTTTGACAGCTTGAAGATGCCCTCCGGCTTGGGAGTCGGCATCGTCCTCTCCTACCCCAAGGGTAACCGACTGGAGTAAACACTACAGATCCACTTCATCGTGTCCAACAATGTGGCAGAGTACGAGGCCCTTGTCCATGGCCTCCGGCTGGCCAAGGAGATCGGCATACAAAGCATCCTCTACTTCAGTGATTCTGACCTGGTGGTAGAGCAAGTCTCTAGCGAGTGGAATGATAGAGACGCCAACATGGCCAGTTACCTCTTCCTGGTCCAGCACATGTGTGGTGGCTTCGAGGGCTGCGAGTTTCACCACATCCCTTGAGCCGACAACGAGGCGGCCGACACGCTGGCCAAGATTGGCTCCACCCGGCAAGCTATCCCACCCGTCGTCTCCCTCAAGCATCTGCACAAGCCCTCCATCAAGCCCTCTCCCAACTCAGGGACCATCTTCATCCCGGCTCCGGCCCGGGGGCTGCCAGTCCAGTCCCGAGGGCTGCCGCCTCTGGCCCAGGGGTTGCCGGCTGTGTCCCGGGGGAATGCCGGCTCCAACCTGCCGCCTCCCGACCCAACCGACACCGTGGAAGCTATCGTCCTGACGGTGGTGGAGGAACCATCCTAGGCACAACTAATTCTCACTTCTCTCATGAGTGGTGAGCTCCCGGCGGACGAAGTCGCGGCCAGACAAGTGCAGCGTCGGGCTCCAGCCTACATCATTAACAACCATGAGCTTGTCAAATGCAGCACAACCAGCGTTTTCGAGCGTAGCGTCGAGTCAGATAAAGGGATTGAGATCCTGAGAGATATCCACCAGGGAGAGTGTGGCCACCGCACCTCCTCAAGGGCCATTGTGGCCAAGACTTTTTGCCATGACTTCTATTGGCCGACTGCTCTAGAGGACACTGTGCAGCTGGTCCTCAAGTGCAACGGCTGCCATCACTTCATCGTGAACAACCAGCAACTAGTTGAAGCCCTCAAAACCATCCCCATCACGTGTCCCTTTGTCTTCTAGGGTCTCGACATGGTGGGGCCATTCAAGACCTCTCGAGGCGGCATGACGCACCTGCTGGTTACCATTGACAAGTTCACCAAGTGGATCGAAGCCAAGTCGATCAAAAGTTGGACGGCCCCACAGCCGTCACATTCATCAAAGACATCACTTTCACTACGGCAACCCACACAACATCATCACTGACAATGGCACCAACTTCACCAAGGGTGTGATGCTTGCTTTTGCGCCGACCAGGGAATCCGCCTGGACCTGGCGTCCGTCGTGCACCTGCAGTCGAATGACCACGCGGAGAGGGCCAACAACTTGATCCTAGACGGCATCAAGCCCATCTCGTGGAGCCGCTGGAGCGTTCGGTCGGCTATGGATCAAAGAGCTACCAGCTATCCTCTAGAGCCTCAGGACCATGCCCAACCGGTTAACTGATTTCACTCCTTTCTTCCTCGTCCCCGCGGATGAGGTTGTCATCCCAAATAACATCGAGTTCGACTCGCCATGAGTCACCCTGTACACGGGGGCGGGGGCAAAGGAGGCGTGCAAAGATGGCGACGACCTACTCAAGGAAGTGAAAGAGCTAGCCCTAAGCTGCTCAGCAAACTACCATCAGAGCATGCACCGCTACCACAACAAGAAGATCCGTCCCTACGCGTTCCGCGAGGGCGATTTGGTGCTCCGCTGGTCCAGTAGATAGTTGGCCAGCACAAGTTATCCTCTTCTTCGGAGGGCCCCTTCATCGTGAGCAAGGCTCTGCGCAACAACCTCATTGACGTGCAAAAGCCATAAAAAACAAGAAGGACGGCTCCGGCGAGGACACCGAATGCCCCTGGAACGGAGAGCTCCTTCGTCTATTTTACAGTTGAAGCAGTGTATGTATGTACGACATTTTGGTACTTTAATGAAAGCAGCACGTACCCTGAACGACACTCGGGGGCTCCCTTTTTATCTCTATGAAACAATTTCTATGCTTCACTGCATTTTATTTTCCCAGGTCTGGCACATCCATCTCGGGGGCTAGCCGGCTGGCCCGCGCCCTCCTTTTCTGGAGTTGGCTTAGTAGTGTGCGCTACCCCAAAGGCCCCCTCTTGGTCTCCAGCTACAGACAGCAACCCGGTTGTCCAGTTGGTAAGAGCTAAAGGCTGGAAGAGCTCGCACACGAAAAACGTCTAAAGGAAACACCCGACTTGGGTACTCCGGCTACACCCTTCATCTGCCTGCGCACTCGCCGGCTTCGCCGCCTACAGCCCAGCCGGCCCACTACTCGCTCGCTCGAACCTCACTCCTAAAGCCTAAGTATCGTGCTCCCACCCTTGTGTCCCACTCTTAGTCCCAGCTACAGACCTCAACCCGACTGTCCAGCTGGCAGAGCAAAATCCAAAAGGAGGGGCGGACAAGAAAATTGGCTAAGGAACCAAGGCAGAAAGTGAGCCAGCATCCGGCAACACACACATATGTGCAAAAATACTTGCATATATACACAAATAATGGCCCCAAGCCAAAGGTTCATTACAAACCTTACACCCCTAGTGGGAGGACTTGCAAGCTGACCCTACTTGTTCGAAAGCAAAAGACAAAACAAAAGAATGCCTAGGCGGCAGGCGCATTGGCTCTTGGTTGCGTTGGTTCGGAGGTCCCCGTCTTGGCAGTCGCCGAGGTTGTCGCGTTGGTGTCTGCCTCGGCATCGTTGCTGTCTTGGTGTACGCTCTGGCGATGGAGACACTCTCCTTATCGCCCATCTCCCTGGCGCTGCCTTCCACGTCGTCAAGGGCTAGCCCATAGGTGTCCTCCGGGATCTCCTCCCCAGTCTCCATGCGCTCCTTGATGAATTCGTCAAAGGGGGTGTAGGAGGCAATGTCGTTGGCTTGGGCGCCGATGGCATTGATGAGCCGCGTCAAATTCTCCTCCGTGTCGGCTGGCTAACTGTGGTAGGCTCACCTCCGGGTACCAGGAGAGAATGAATCAACGCCATCTTCACGCTGACCCGAGCCGCAGAAGCCCTCCACGCGTCAATCATCTTCGACGCCGCCTCCAACCACCTCACCGGCCGGTTGGCAGTGCGAGGCGTTATCATGGTCGGCCAGATGGTTCACACCAGCTGCAAGCCAACATAGCGAAGCCGGTGCAGGAAACGGTGGACCGGGGGCAGCCGGGTTGATACGTCTCCAACATATCTATACTTATTTATTGTTCCACGCTATTATAGTATCAATCTTGGATGTTTTATATGCATTTATATATCATTATATATCATTTTTTGGGACTAACCTATTAACTTAGTGCCAACTGTCGGTTGCTGTTTTTTTTTCCTTTTTTGGTTTTCCAGAATATCAGTACCAAACAAAGTCAAATGCCACAAAAAATTTGGAGATTTTTTCTGGACATAAAATACCCTGGAAGCTTCAGGAGAGAGCTAGAAGATGAAGGAGTATCCCACAAGGCACTAGGGCGTGCCCTGGTGGCTTGTGGGGCCCATGAGCATCCGCTTAACCTAATTCCACCTCTATAAATTCTCTAAAATTGGGAAACTAACAGAGAGCCACCCAAAACACCTTTTCTGTTGCCACAAGCTTCTGTTCACGCAAGATCCCATCTGGAGGCCTTTTCCGGTACTCCGTCGGAGGGAGAACCGACCATGGAAGGGCTCTACATCAACCTTGCTGCCCTTCTGATGATGTGTGAGTAGTTTACCATAGACCTACGGGTCCATAGCTAGTAGCTAGATGGCTTCTTCTCTCTCTTTGGTCTTTAATACAATGTTCTCCTTAATGTTCTTGGAGTTCTATTCGATGTAATCACTATTTGCAGTGTGTTTGTTGGGATCCAATGAATTGTGAGTTTATGATCAATTTATCCATGAATATTATTTGAGTCTTCTTTGAACACTTTTATGCATGATTATTATAGCTTTGTATTTCTCTCCAATCTATTGATTTGGTTTGTCCAACTAGATTTATTTTTCTTGCAATGGGAGAGGTGCTTTGTAATGGGTTCAATCTTGCGGTGGTCTATATCCCAATGACAGAAAGGGACAAGACACGTATTTTTATTATTGCCATCAAGGATAAAAGATGGGGTTTATTCATGCGTGAGTTTACTTTGTCTATATCATGTCATCTTGCTTAACGTTACTCCGTTCTTTATGAACTTAATACTCTAGATGCATGTTGGATAACAGTCGATGTGTGGAGCAATAGTAGTAGATGCAGGCAAGAGTCGGTCTACTCTTCTCAGACTTGATGCCTATGCAAATGAAACTTTGCCTTGGATATCATCATGATTATTCGCTTTTCTATCAATTGCCCAACAGTAATTTGTTTACCCAGCTTATGCTATTTTCAAGAGAGAAGCCTCTAGTGAAAACTATGCCCTCCGGGTCTTATTTTTATCATATATTGAAATCCCAAAAATACTTTGCTGCAATTTTCTTTACTTTACTTTATTTTGTGTTTTATCTATCTATCTATCACTATGAGATTTGATCCTTGCAGTTAACCGCCAAGGGATTGACAACCCTTGTTCGCGTTGGTGCAAGTATTTATTATTTTGTCTGTAGGTACTGCTAACAAGGTGTCGCTTGGTTCTCCTACTGGATTGATAACCTTGGTTCCTAACTGATAGAAATACTTATCTCTACTATACTGCATCACCCTCTTCTCTTCGGGGAAATCCCAACGCAGCTCACAAGTAGCATGGGCCTCGGCGGCAAGAGCAATTTCCGCCACCGTACAGGCAGCATGCTCGCTGATATGGATGCCCTGCGCCCTCTGTTCTTCCCGGTGCTCCTACACGGTCACCTCACCCACTGCCTGCATATCGGGGAAGGCCTCTGGGCAAAAACAAAAAGGAAGTGAGAAAACCATCAAGGTCCCGACTGGTGGCAGCGGCCGATCGGGCACGTGAAATCAAGAAAGTGCAACAAAAGCTGGTTGTCGCAGCCGGTAGCTGGCCAAGCAATCAAGCAACAAGGAATCACCGACAATAAGGTGTTGATCTACTGCAGCTCCGCGAGCATCCCCTGCTCCCTCATCAACCACACGCTGGCCCGACGATTGTAATTGGCCTTCAGTTCGCTGACCTCCTCAATGGCCTTGCCCACCTGCTCCTCCTTCTCGAGCACCACCTTGTCGTGCTCTTTGGAGAGTCGCTTGAGCTCGATCTAGTGGTCAGCCACCTACCGGTCCTTCTCCGCGACTAGCTGGCTCACCTCCTCCTGCAGTAGGTTGGGCTCCACGACAATCAAGGCACGCTTCTGGCCGGCCCAGGCCAGCTAACGCCGGAGGTCTTGGACTTCAGCCGGATCGGCGGCGGCAGCTGCGTGACAAAACAAACATCCCGGTCAACGGCCAGCTGGAGGAGAGATATAAGAAGAAATTAAAGCTTGGGAAGGTTCGACCCTGCTCCTGTGCAGTCGACTCAAATCTCGGGAGCTACAGTTAGTGGGTGCGCTGGCGCGCCCCCACTAAAAAAAATCATGCCTCTCACATGCTGCAGCTCCACCTCCTGGGCCTGGAGCCGACCCTTGAGATTCGTGTACTACGCCTTGTGTTGGGGAACGTTGCATGGGAAACAAAAAATTTCTACGCACACGCAAGATCTATCCATGGAGATGCATAGCTACGAGAGGGGGAGAGCATCTTCATACCCTTGAAGATCGCTAAGCGGAAGCGTTTATCAACACGGTTGATGTAGTCGTACACCTTCACGATCCGTCCCGATCAAGTACCGAACGTATGGCACCTCCGAGTTTAACACACGTTTAGCTAATGACGTCCTCACCTTCTTGATCCAGCAAGAGGGGCGAAGTAGTAGATGAGTTCCGGCAACATGACGGCGTGGTGACGGTGTTGGTGAAGAACAATCTCCGCAGGGCTTTGCTGAGCACAACAGGAACTATGACGGAGGATAAACTAGAGGGACGGGGTTGCCGACACACGGCTTGGTGTATCTTAATGTGTTACGGGTGCTAGCCCTGCCCCTCTATTTATATGTTGAGCCTTGGGGTTGAAACTTGGAGAAAGAGCCTCCTCAAAGTCGGTTTTTCCCGCAAGGAATAGTCCTTCTCGGACTTCCAAGACCAGACGCCACAATCCTCGGCGTCTGGCCCAAACGCCATGGGCCTCGGCGTCTGGCCCAAGGCCAGACGCCAGGGTCTCCGGCGTTTGGCCCTGACCTCTGGAAAACATCCTTTTGCACTGACCTAAGGCATTGTGGGCCTTACCCCTTGGCCTAACCATATCATCCTATATATCAATCTTTACCTCTGGACCATTCTGAAGCTCCTCATCATGTCCGTGATCTCATCCGGGACTCCGAACAACATTCGTCCACTAACATACATAACTCATATAATACTATATCGTCAACGAACGTTAAGCGTGCGGACCCTACGGGTTCGAGAATGATGTAGACATGACCGAGACACTTCTCCGGTCAATAACCAATAGCAGAACCTGGATGCCCATATCGGTTCCTACATATTCTATGAAGATCTTTATTGGTCGAACCTTACGACAACATACGTAATTCCCTTTGGCTGTCAGTATGTTACTTACCCGAGATTCGATCGTCGGTATCTTCATACCTAGTTTAATCTTGTTACCAGCAAGTTTCTTTACTCATTACGTAATACATCATCCCGTAACTAACTCCTTAGTCACTTTGCTTGCAAGCTTCTTGTGATGCTGTATTACCGAGAGGGAGCAGAGATACCTCTCCATCACATGGAGTGACAAATCCCAATCTTGATTCACGTCAACTCAACAAACACCTTCGGAGATACCTGCAGAGTGATACCCCACAAGTATAGGGGATCACAACAGTTTTCGGGGGTAGAGTATTCAATCCAAATTTATTGATTCGACACAAGGGGAGCCAAAGAATATTCTCAAGTATTAGCAGTTGAGTTGTCAATTCAGCCACACCTGTATAACTTAGTATCTATAGCAAAGTATTTAGTAGCAAAGTAGTATGATAGTAATGGTAACAACGATAAAAGTAACGATAGTAGTTCTGTAGTAATTGTAACAGTAGCAATGATAAAGTAAATAAGCAAAGCACAATATGTGAAAAGCTCGTAGGCATTGGACCAGTGATGGATAATTATGTCGGATGTGATTCCTCATGTAATAGTTATAACATAGGGTGACACAGAACTAGCTATAATTCATCAATGTAATGTAGGCATGTATTCCGAATATAGTCATACATGCTTATGGAAAAGAACTTGCATGACATCTTTTGTCCTACCCTCCCGTGGCAGCGGGGTCCTAATAGAAACTAAGGGATATTAAGGCCTCCTTTTAATAGAGTACCGGACCAAAGCATTAGCACTTAGTGAATACGTGAACTCCTCAAACTACGGTCATCACCGAGAAGTATCCCGATTATTGTCACTTCGGGGTTGTCGGATCATAACACATAATAGGTGACTATAGACTTGCAAGATATGATCAAGAACTCACATATATTCATGAAAACATAATAGGTTCAGATCTGAAATCATGGCACTCGGGCCCTAGTGACAAGCATTAAGCATAACAAAGTCATAGCAACATCAATCTCAGAACATAGTGGATACTGGGGATCAAACCCTAACAAAACCAACTAGATTACATGGAAAATCTCATCCAACCCATCACCGTCCAGCAAGCCTACGATGGAATTACTCACGCACGGCGGTGAGCATCATAAAATTGGTGATGGAGGATGGTTGATGATGACGACGGCGACGAATCCCCCTCTCTGGAGCCCCGAACGGACTCCAGATCAACCCTCCCGAGAGAGATTAGGGCTTGGCGGCGGCTTTGTATCGTAAAACGCGATGAAACTTTCTCTCTAATTTTTTTCTCCGTGAAAGCAAATATATAGAGTTGGAGTTGAGGTCGGTGGACATCCAGGGGGCCCACGAGGCAGGGCCCGGGGGCGCGCCCTCACCCTCGTGGACAAGGTGTGGGGCCCCTGGCCTTGATTTGTTCACCAGTATTTTTTATATTTTCCAAAAGTAATCTCCGTGGATTTTCAGGTCATTCCGAGAACTTTTGTTTCTGCACAAAAATAACACCATGGCAGTTCTGCTGAAAACGGCGTCAGTCCAGGTTAGTTTCATTCAAATCATGCAAGATAGAGTCCAAAACAAGGGCAAAAGTGTTTGGAAAAGTAGATACGTTGGAGACATATCAACTCCCCCAAGCTTAAACCTTTGCTTGTCCTCAAGCAATTCAGTTGACAAACTGAAAGTGATAAAGAAAAACTTTTACAAACTCTGTTTGCTCTTGTTGTTGCAAATATGTAAAGCCAGCATTCAAGTTTTCAGCAAAGATTATGAACTAACCATATTCACAATAACACTTAGGTCTCATGTTTACTCATACCAATGACATAATCAACTAGCGAGCAATAATACTAAAACTCGGATGACAATACTTTCTCAAAACAATCATAATATGATATAACAAGATGGTATCTCGCTAGCCCTTTCTGAGACCACAAAACATAAATGCAGAGCACCTTTAAAGATAAAGGAGTGACTAAACATTGTAATTCATGGTAAAAGAGATCTAGTCAAGTCATACTCAATATAAACTAATAGTAATGAATGCAAATGAGAGTGTGCTCTCCAGCGGGTGCTTTTTAATAAGAGGGTGATGACTCAACATAAAAGTAAATAGATAGGCCCTTCGCAGAGGAAGCAGGGATTTGTAGAGGTGCCAAAGCTTGATTTTAAAATAGAGAGGAATAACATTTTGAGCGGTATACTTTCACTATCAACGCAACAACTATGAGATCTCGATATCTTCCATGCTACACACATTATAGGCGGTTCCCAAACAAAATGGTAAAGTTTATACTCCCCCACCACCAACAAGCATCAATCCATGGCTTGCTCGAAACAACGAGTGCCTCCAACTAGCAACAGCCCTGGGGGAGTTTTGTTTAATTATTTTGATTTGCTTTGATCTTTTTGATCATGGGACTGGGCATCCCGGTTACTAGCCATTTTCTCGTGAATGAGGAGCGGAGTACACTCCCCTTGAGAATAATCCACCTAGCATGGAAGATACACACAACCCTAGTTGATACATGAGCTGCTCGAGCATACAAAACAGAATTTCATTTGAAGGTTTGGAGTTTGGCACATACAAATTTACTTGGAACGACAAGTAAATACCGCATATAGGAAGGTATGGTGGACTCATATGGAATAACTTTGGGGTTTATGGAGTTTGGATGCACAAGCAGTATTCCCGCTTAGTACAGGTGAAGGCTAGCAAAAGACTAGGAAACGACCAACTGAGAGAGCGACAACAGTCATGAACATGCATTAAAATTAATCAACACCCAGTGCAAACATGAGTAGGATATAATCCACCATGAACATAAATATCGTGAAGGCTATGTTGATTTTGTTTCAAATACATGCATGAACATGTGCCAAGTCAAGTCACTTGAATCATTCAAAGGAGGATACCACCCTATCATACCACATCACAACCATTTTAATAGCATGTTGGCATGCAAGGTAAACCATTATAAGCTCATAGCTAATTAAGCATGGAATAAGAAACTGTAATCTCTAATTGTCATTGCAAACATGTTTATTCATAATAGGCTGAATCAGGAATGATGAACTCATCATATTTACAAAAACAAGAGAGGTCAAGTTCATACCAGCTTCTCTCATCTGAATCAGTCCATCATATATCGTCATTATTGCCTTTCACTTGCACGACCGAATGATGTGGATAATAATAATAATAGTGCACGTGCATTGGACTAAGCTGGAATCTGCAAGCATTCAATTCAAGAGAGAAGACAAGATAACATGGGCTCTTGGTTAAATCAACAATCATGCATATGAGAGCCACTAAGCATTTTCATTATGGTCTTCTCCTCACGACCCCCAAAGGAAAGAAAAGAAATAAAACTATTTACACGGGAAAGCTCCCAACAAGCAAAAGAAAAACGGGAAATCTTTTTGGGTTTTCTTTTAATTACTACTACAAGCATGGAAATTAAACTAACTAATTTTTTTGGTTTTTCTTAAGGTTTATCAAACACACAAGAAGAAAACTAGAAAAATAAATTAAACTAGCATGGATAGTACAATGAAAAAGTATGAACACCGATAACTAGAATGAGTGTGTGAACATGAATGTAATGTCGGTGAGAAATACATACTCCCCCAAGCTTAGGCTTTTGGCCTAAGTTGGTCTATTGCCAAGGATAGCCTGGCTGATATCTGAAGTTGTAACTGGGGTCGTACCGAGATGTAGCAGCCATTCCCTCCTGAGTTGCAGCATGGCGGCGAGCTGCCTCCGCTCTCCTCTCGTATTCGGTTTCCTCCTCCCTAGTTACAACATATCTTATTTTTGCCTGATAATCAAAAAGGGCAGGAGCAGGGAGAGTAACATGGATAGAGCGACATTTGTCAAAGATTAGTCGATACTGGAGGAATTGTTCATTCCTCACAAGAAAATGATGACTGACCATAGCGTCATAATCTAAATAAGCGGGAAACAACTCCCTATCACCCTCACGTGGAGGTATACCAAGATAATTAGCAACACGGGTCGCATAAATCCCTCCAAACAAATCTCCAGATAAACCATTATTATGCAACCTACGTGCAACAATTACCCCCAAGTTGTAATCTTTATTACCTAATACAGCACTCTTGAGAACACAAATATCAGGGACACACATGTGACATGCTTCATCTTTACCATTAATGCATCTACCAATGAAGAGTGCAAAATAATGTATAGCAGGAAAATGAATGCTCCCTATGGTAGCTTGTGCTATATCTCTAGATTCTCCCACAGTGATACTAGCAAGAAAGTCTTTATATTCAGATTTATGTGGTTCATTAACATTACCCCACTATGGGAGTTTGCAAGAAGTAGTAAAATCTTCTAGGTCCATGGTATATGATTGATCATAAATATCAAACAGGGCACTTTGAGAATTACGCGAAGATGAAAATTTAAACCTTCTCACGAATGAATCAGTCAAATAGTAGTACTGAGGACACTTATCTTGCATGAAGTCCTCAAGATCGGCATTACGCACATATGCATCAAATTCATCCTTGATGCCTGCATTTACCATAAACTCTTCTGATGGCCATTCACAAGGCCGCATGTCAGCTTCCCTTGGTGGTTCATCGTCTTGCTCACACATAGCGCGCCTGGGTCCTTTCTTTGTTGAAGAACCACCTTGGTACATTTTCCTAGACATATTTCTTCCTCTGTTTTTTTTTGAAATTTTTAGTAACTTCAAAATAAAAGTGAATCAAACTCAATAAAATTGTTAGCAACTACTCCCACAAGTGCCTAGAGCCTATATCATGCATTAAAATTACTCGGGACCTCATAAATTTGACATGCAAGCTCAAGAACAGGGTCACCTAGGCAGCAAAAATTTGCAATGAATAAAGCACTAGAACAAAAACTAATTGGACCATTGGAGGAGTCACATACCAAGGAACAATCTCCCAAAGCAGTTTTGTGAATGGAGCTTTAAGCAAGGAGATCAAAAATCGCAGCAAAATGAGATAGAACTCGTGCTTGAGCTGGATGGGGATTTTTTTGGGAGGAAGATGGAGTGTGTGGGTGCAGGAATAAATGGAGGGGGGCCACTATGGGCCCACGAGGCAGGGGGCGCGCCCTGGACCCTCGTGGCCAGGTGCTTGCCCCCCTGCTGTGTTCTCAGTGCCTAAAATCCTCAAATATTCCATAAAAATCATACTAAAATTGCAGGGCATTTGGAGAACTTTTATTTTCGGGATATTTTTTGTTGCATGGATAATTCAGAAAACAGAAAAAAATACTATTTTTTCTTTATTTATTCTAAATAACAGAAAGTAAAAAGAGGGTATAGAAGGTTGTGCCTTCTAATTTCATCCATCTCATGATCATCAAAAGGAATCCACTAACAAGGTTGATCAAGTCTTGTTAACAAACTCATTCCGAATAACATGGAACCGGAGAAATTTCGAATAACACTAGGTTACCTCAATGGGGATATGAACATCCCCAATAATAAGAATATCATATTTTTTCTTGACAGTAGGAAGAGGAAATTCGAAACCTCCAATAATGATAGTTGGAATTTTTCCAATAGAATTGATGCTATGAACTTGAGGTTGTTTCCTCGGAAAGTGTACCGTATGCTCATTACCATTAACATGAAAAGTGACATTGCCTTTGTTGCAATCAATAACAGCCCCTGCAGTATTTAAAAAAGGTCTACCAAGGATAATCAACACACTATCGTCCTCGGGAATATCAAGAATAACAAAGTCCGTTAAGATAGTGATATTTGCAACCACAACGGGCACATCCTCACAAATACCGACAAGTATAGCAGTTGATTTATCAGCCATTTGCAAAGATATTTCAGTAGGTGTCAACTTATTCAATTCAAGTCTACGATATAAAGAGAAAGGCATAACACTAACACCGGCTCCAAGATCACATAAAGCAGTTTTAACATAGTTTCTCTTAATGGAGCATGGTATAGTTGGTACTCCTGGATCTCCAAGTTTCTTTGATACTCCACCCTTAAAAGTATAATTAGCAAGCATGGTGGAAATTTCAGCTTCCGGTATCTTTCTTTTATTTATAATAATATCCTTCATGTATTTAGCATAAGGATTTACTTTAAGCATATCAGTTAAGCGCATACGTAAGAAGATAGGTCTAATCATTTCAGCAAAGCGCTCAAAATCCTCATCATACTTTTTCTTGGATGGTTTAGGAGGAAAAGGCATGGGTTTCTGAACCCATGGTTCTCTTTCTTTACCGTGCTTCCTAGCGACGAAGTCTCTCTTATCATAACATTGATTCTTGGATTGTGGGTTATCAAGATCAACAACAGGTTCAATCTCTACATCATTATAATTGCTAGGTTGAGCATCAACATGAACATCATCATTAACATTATCACTAGGTTCATGTTCATTACCAGATTGTGTTTTAGCATCAGAAATAGAAATATCATTGGGATTCTCAGGTGTGTCTACAACAGGTTCACTAAAGGCATGCAAAGTCCTATCATTTTTCGTTTTCTTCTTTTTAGAAGGACTAGGTGCATCTACATTGTTTCTCTGAGAATCTTGCTCAATTCTCTTAGGGTGGCCTTCAGGATACAAAGGTTCCTGAGTCATTCTACCACTTCTAGTAGCCACTCTAACAGCAAAATCATGTTTATTATTTAATTCATCAAGCAAATCACTTTGAGCTTTAAGTACTTGTTTTGCGTGAGTGGTAACCATAGAAGCATATTTGCTAATGAGTTTAAGTTCACCTTTAACTCTAGCCATATAATCACTGAAGCGTCCAATCATGTAAGCATTACTCTTTAATTCTCTACCAACATAAGCATTGAAACTTTCTTGTCTAGCCATAAAGTCATCAAATTCATCCAAATATTGGCTAGGAAACTTAGTAGATGGAATTTCAACTTTATCATATCTATAGAGAGAATTTACCTTTACTACCTATATCGGGTTATCAAGACCATGTGTTCTTCAATAGGTGGTATATTAAGACCATGTATTTCTTCAACAGGAGGTAAATTCTTAACATCTTCAGCTTTAATACCTTTTTCTTTCATAGATTTCTTTGCCTCTTGCATATCTTCAGGACTGAGAAATAGAACACCTCTCTTCTTCGGGGTTGGTTTAGGAATAGGCTCAGGAGCTGGCTCAATTGGCTCAGGAATTGGCTCAGGAAGAGTCCAATTATTTTCATTAGTCAACATATTATTCAATAACAATTCAACTTGTCGACTGTTCTTTCCCTGAAAACACAACCAGCACAACTATCCAAGTGGTCCTTGGAAGCACCGGTTAGTCCATTATAGAAGATATCAAGTATTTCATTTTTCTTAAGAGGATGATCAGGCAAAGCATTAAGTAATTTGAGAAGCCTCCCCCAAGCTTGTGGGAGACTCTCTTCTCCAATTTGCACAAAATTATATATTTCCCTCAAGGCAACTTGTTTCTTATGAGCAGGGAAATATTTAGCAAAGAAGTAATAAATCGTATCCTGGGGACTACGCACACAGCCAGGATCAAGAGAATTAAACCAATTTTTAGCATCACCCTTTAATGAGAATGGAAATATCTTAAGGATGTAATAATAGCGGGATTTCTCATCGTTAGTGAATAGGGTGGCTATATCATTCAATTTAGTAAGATGTGCCACAATAGTTTCAGATTCATTGCCATAAAAAGGATCAGATTCAACCAAAGTAATTATCTCAGGATCAACAGAGAATTCATAATCCTTGTCAGTAACAAAGATAGGTGAAGTAGCAAAAGCAGGGTCATATTTCATTCTAGCATTTAGAGATTTCTGTTTAAGTTTAGCTAATAACTTCTTAAGATCAGATCTATCATTGCAAGCAAGAAGATCTCTAGAAGTTTCTCCATCCATAACATAACCCTCTGGAACAACAACCAATTCATACTTAGGGGGAGAACCTTCATCATCACTATCATCAATAATTTCATCATCTATAATTTCATTCTCTCTAACCCTAGCAAGTTGTTCATCAAAATATTCACCTAATGGCACAATAGTATCAAGCATAGAAGTAGTTTCATCATAAGTATCATGCATAGCAGAAGTGGCATCATCAATAACATGCGACATATTAGAATTCATAGCAGTAGCAGGTTTAGGTGTCGCAAGCTTACTCAAAACAGAAGGAGAATCTAGTGCAGAGCTAGATGGCAGTTCCTTACCTCCCCTCGTAGTTGAGGGAAAAATCTTAGTACTTCCGTCTTTCAAGTTCCTCATAGTGACCAGCAGATATAAATCCCAAGTGACTCAAAGAATAGAGCTATGCTCCCCGGCAACGGCGCAGAAAATAGTCTTGATAACCGACAAGTATAGGGGATCGCAACAGTTTTCGAGGGTAGAGTATTCAACCCAAATTTATTGATTCGACACAAGGGGAGCCAAAGAATATTCTCAAGTATTAGCAGTTGAGTTTTCAATTCAACCACATCTGGATAACTTAGTATCTACAGCAAAGTATATAGTAGCAAAGTAGTATGATAGTAATGGTAACAACGATAAAAGTAACGATAGCAGTTTTGTAGTAATTGTAACAGTAGCAACGGTAAAGTAAATAAGCAAAGCACAATATGTGAAAAACTCGTAGGCATTGGATCAGTGATGGATAATTATGTCGGATGCGATTCCTCATGTAATAGTTATAACATAGGGTGACACAGAACTAGCTCCAATTCATCAATGTAATGTAGGCATGTATTCCGAATATAGTCATACGTGCTTATGGAAAAGAACTTGCATGGCATCTTTTGTCCTACCCTCCCGTGGCACGGGGTCCTAACGGAAACTAAGGGATATTAAGGCCTCCTTTTAATAGAGTACCGGACCAAAACATTAGCACTTAGTGAATACATGAACTCCTCAAACTACGGTAGTCACCGAGAAGTATCCCGATTATTGTCACTTCGGAGTTGTCAGATCATAACACGTAATAGGTAACTATAGACTTGCAAGATATGATCAAGAACTCACATATATTCATGAAAACATAATAGGTTCAGATCTGAAATCATGGCACTCGGGCCCTAGTGGCAAGCATTAAGCATAGCAAAGTCATAGCAACATCAATCTCATAACATAGTGGATACTAGGGATCAAACCATAACAAAACTAACTTGATTACATGGTAAATCTTGCAGATAGGATGTCAAAACATTGTTTCCTCAATGATTTTCTTGAGGAAAGTTTGTATGTGATACAACCAGAAGGTTTTGTCAATCCTAAAAGATGCTAACAACTATGCAAAGCTCAAGCAATCCTTCTAAGGACTGGAGCATCTTGGAGTTGGAATATACGCTTTGATGAGATGATCAAAGATTTTGGGTTTATACAAAGTTTATGAGAAACTTGTATTTCCAAAGAAGTGAGTGGGAGCACTATAGCATTTCTGATGAGTATATGTTGTTGACATATTGTTGATCGGAAATGATGTAGAATTTCTGGAAAGCATATAGGGTTATTTGAAAAGTGTTTTTCAATGGAAAACCTGGATTAAGCTACTTGAACATTGAGCATCAAGATCTATAAGGATAGATCAAAATCGCTTGATAGTACTTTCAAATGAGTACGCACCGTGACAAGATTTTGAAGGAGTTCAAAATAAATCGGCAAAGAAGGAGTTCTTGGCTGTGTTATAAGGTGTGAGTATTGAGTAAGACTCAAGACCTGACCACGGCAGAAGAGAGAGAAAGGACGAAGGTCGTCCCCTATGCTTTAGACGTAGGCTCCATAGTATGCTATGTTGTGTACCGCACCTAAAGTGTGCCTTGCCATGAGTCAGTCAAGGGGTACAAGTGTGATCCAGGAATGGATCATAGGGCAGTGGTCAAGGTTATCCTTAGTAACTAGTGGACTAAGAAATTTTCTCGATTATGGAGGTGGTAAAAGAGTTCGTCGTAAAGGGTTACGCCGATGCAAACTTTGACACTAATCTGGATGACTCTAAGTAGTAGACCGGATTCGTATAGTAGAGCAGTTATTTGGAATAGTTCCAAATAGCGTGTGGTAGCTGCATCTAGGAGATGACATAGAGATTTGTAAAGCACATACGGATATGAAAGATTCAGACCCGTTGACTAATAACCTCTCTCACAAGTGAGATATGATCAAACCCAATGGGTGTTGGATTCATTACAATCACATAGTGATGTGAACTAGATTATTGACTCTAGTGCAAGTGGGAGACTATTGGAAATATGCCCTAGAGACAATAATAAAATGGTTATTATTATATTTCCTTGTTCATGATAATTGTCTATCGTTCATGCTATAATTGTATTAACTGGAAACCGTAATACATGTGTGAATACATAGACCACAACATGTCCCTAGTGAGCCTCTAGTTGACTAGCTCCTTGATCAATAGATGGTTATGGTTTCCTGACCATGGACATTGGATGTCATTGATAACGGGGTCACATCATTAGGAGAATGATGTAATGGACAAGACCCAATCCTAAGCATAGCACAAGATCGTGTAGTTCGTTTGCTAAAAGCTTTTCTAATGTCAAGTATAATTTCCTTAAACCATGAGATTGTGCAACTCCCGGATACCATAGGGATGCTTTGGGTGTACCAAACGTCACAACGTAACTGGGTGGCTATAAAGGTGCATTACGGGTATCTCCGAAAGTGTCTGTTGGGTTGGCACGAATCGAGACTGGGATTTGTCACTCCGTGTGACGGAGAGGTATCTCTGGGCCCACTCTGTAATGCATCATCATAATGAGCTCAATGTGACTAAGTAGTTAGTCACAGGATCATGCATTACGTAACGAGTAAAGTGACTTGCCGGTAACGAGATTGAACGAGGTATTGGGATACCTACGATCTAATCTCGGGCAAGGAACGTACCGATTGGCAAAGGGAATTATATACGGGATTGCTTGAATCCTTGACATCGTGGTTCATCCGATGAGATCATCGTGGAACATGTGGGAGCCAACATGGGTATCCAGATCCCGCTGTTTGTTATTGGCCAGAGAGCTGTCTTGGTCATGTCTGCATGATTCCCGAACCCGTAGGGTCTACACACTTAAGGTTCGGTGACGCTAGAGTTGTTATGGGAATTAGTGTGCAGTTACCGAATGTTGTTCGGAGTCCCGGATGAGATCCCGGATGTCACGAGGAGTTCCGGAATGGTTCGGAGGTAAAGATTTATATATGGGAAATCCTATTTTGGCCACCAGGAAATGTTCGGGATTTTTCGGTATTGTACCGGGAAGGTTCTAGAAGATTCCGGAGTGGGGCCCACCTACATGGGGGGACCCACATGAACGTGGATAGTGGGGGTTAGGCCCCACACTCCTGGTCAAGGCGCACCAAGATCCCCCCTTAGAAGGAATAATATCATATCCCGAAGGGATAAGATCAAGATCCCTAAAAAGGGGGGATAACAATCGGTGGGGAAGGAAATGATGGGATTTCTTTCCTCCCACCTTTGCCAACGCCCCAATGGACTTGGAGGGTAAGAAACCAGCCCCCTCCACCCCTATATGTAGTGGGGAGGCACATGGGATCTTTGATACGTCTCCAACGTATCTATAATTTTTTATTGTTCCATGCTATTATATTACCCCTTTTGGATGTTTATGGGCTTTATTTTACATATTTATATCATTTTTGGGACTAACCTACTAACCGGAGGCCCAACCCATATTGCTGTTTTTTTGTGTGCCTATTTTAGTATTTCAAAGAAAAGGAATATCAAATGGAGTCCAAACGGAATGAAACCTTCGGGAGAGTGATTTTTGGAACGAACATGATCCAGAGGACTTGGAGTGCAAGTCAAGAAGCAGCCGAGGCTCCCACGAGATAGGAGGGCGCCCCCCCCCCCTTAGGGCGCGCCCCTGTCTCGTGGGCCCCTCGGGCGTCCACCGACGTACTTCTTCCTCCTATATAAGCCTACATACCCCAAAAACATCTAGGGGGCAGACGAAACACAGTTTCCACCACCGTAACCTTCTGTATGCGCGAGATCTCATCTTGGAGCCTTTGCCGGCACTCTGCCGGAGGGGGAATCGACCATGGAGGGCTTCTACATCAACATCCTTTCCCCTCCGATGAGTTGTGAGTAGTTTACCACAGACCTACGGGTCCATAGTTATTAGCTAGATGGCTTCTTCTCTCTTTTTGGATCTCAATACAATGTTCTCCCCCTCTCTTGTGGAGATCTATTCGATGTAAACTCTTTTTGCGGTGTGTTTGTCGAGATCCGATGAATTGTGGGTTTATGATCAAGTTTATCTATGAATAATATTTGGATCTTCTCTGAATTCTTTTATGTATGATTGAGTTATCTTTGCAAGTCTCTTCGAATTATCAGTTTGGTTTGGCCTACTAGATTGATCTTTCTTGCCATGGGAGAAGTGCTTAGCTTTGGGTTCAATTGTGTGGTGTCCTTACCCAGTGACAGAAAGGGTTGCAAGGCACGTATTGTATTGTTTCCATGGAGGATAACAAGATGGGGTTTATATCATATTATTTGAGTTTATCCCTCTACATCATGTCATCTTGCTTAATGTGTTACTCTGTTCTTATGAACTTAATACTCTAGATGCAGGCAGGAGTCGGTCGATGTGTGGAGTAATAGTAGTAGATGCAGGTAGGAGTCGGTCTACTTGTTGCGGACGTGATGCCTATATACATGATCATGCCTAGATAATCTCATAATTATTCGCTTTTCTATGAATTGCTCGAGAGTAATTTGTTCACCCACCGTAATATCTATGCTATCTTGAGAGAAACCACTAGTGAAACCTATGGCCCCCGGGTCTATCTCTTATCATATTTGCTTCCAATTTACTTTTATTTGCATCTTTACTTTTTGCATCTATATTATAAAATACCAAAAATATATTTATCTTATCTTACTATCTTTATTAGATCTCACTTTCGCAAGTGGCCGTGAAGGGATTGACAACCCCTTTATTGCGTTGGTTGCGAGTTCTTTGTTTGTTTGTGTAGGTGCGTGGGACTTTTGAGGAGCCTCCTACTGGATTGATACGTTGGTTCTCAAAAACTGAGGGAAATACTTACGCTACTATTGCTGCATCACCCTCTCCTCTTCGAGGAAAACCAACGCAAGCTCAAGACGTAGCAAGTTTCACCCCTTGCCCCTGGCGCAGCCCTCCCCCTCTCCAACTCCACCTCCTCCTCAGTAGTGCTTGGCGAAGCCCTGCCGGAGAACTGCAAGCTCCACCACCATGTCGTCGTGCTGCCGGAGCTCTCCCTCAACTTCCCCTCTCCCCTTGCTGGATCAAGAAGGAGGAGATGTCCACGGGCTGTACATGTGTTGAACGCGGAGGCGCCGTCCGTTTGGTGTTAGATCGGATCTTCCACGATTTGAATCGCCGCGAGTACGACTCCCTCATCCGCGTTCTTGTAACGCTTCCGCATCGCGATCTTCAAGGGTATGAAGATGCACTCCCCTCTCTCTCGTTGCTAGTCTCTCCATAGATTGATCTTGGTGATGCGTAGAATTTTTTTAATTTCTGCAATGATCCCCAACATAAGGTACACATCAATAACATGTATATCAAACATACCTTTGTTCATTTTCCATCCTTCTTATCCGCCAAATATTTGGGGTAGTTCCGCTTCCAGTGACCATTTCCTTTGCATTAGAAGCACTCAGTTTCAGGTTTAGGTCCAGCTTTGGGCTTCTTCAGGGGAGTGACACCTTGCTTGCCATTCTTCTTGAAGTTCCCTTTCTTTCCCTCTGCCCGTTTCTTGAAACTAGTGGTCTTGTTTAATCATCAACACTTAATGCTTTTTCTTGATTTCTACCTTCGTCAATTTAAGCATCACGAAGAGCTCGGGAATCGTTTTCGTCATCCCTTGCATATTATATTTCATCACGAAGTTCCAGTAACTTGATGATAGTGAGTAGAGAACTCTGTCAATCACTATCTTATCTGGAAGATTAACTCCCACTTGATTCAAGCGATTGTAGTACTCAGACATTCTGAGCTCATGCTTACTGGTTGAGCTATTCTCCTCCATCTTGTATGCAAAGTACTTGTCAGAGGTCTCATACCTCTCAACACGGGCATGAGCCTGAAATACTAATTTCAGCTCTTGGAACATCTCATATGCTCTGTGGCATTCAAAACATTTTTGAAGTCCCGATTCTAAGCCGTAAAGCATGATGCACTAAACTATCAAGTAGTCATCATATCGAGCTGTTCAAATGTTCATAATGTCTGCATTTGCTCCAGCAATAGGTCTGTCACCTAGCGGTGCATCAAAGACATAATTCTTCTGTGCAGCAATTAGGATAATCCTCAAATCACGGACCCAGGCCGCATCATTGCTACTATCATCTTTCAACTTAGTTTTCTCTAGGAACATATCAAAACATAGGGGAGCTACAACGCGAGCTATTGATCTACAACATAATTCGCAAATACTATCAGCACTAAGTTCATGATAAATTAAAGTTCACTTAATCATATTACTTAAGAACTCCTACTTAGATAGACATCCCTCAAGTCATCTAAATGATACGTGATCCAAATCAATTAAACCATGTCCGATCATCATGTGAGATGGAGTAGTCATCAATGGTGAACATCTCTATGTTGATCATATCTACTATATGATTCACGTACGACCTTTCGATCTCCAGTGTTCCGAGGCCATGTCTGTACATGCTAGGCTCGTCAAGTTTAACTCGAGTATTCCGCATGTGCAAATCTGGCTTGCACCTGTTGTATTTCAACGTAGAGCTTATCACACCCGGTCATCATGTGGTGTCTCAGCACGAAGAACTTTCACAACGGTGCATACTCGGGGAGAACACTTTTACCTTGAAATTTAGTTAAGGGATCATCTTATAATGCTACCGCCGTACTAAGCAAAATAGATGCATAAAAGATAAACATCACATGCAATCAAAATATGTGACATGATATGGCCATCATCATCTTGTGCTTTTGATCTCCATCACCAAAGCAACGTCATGATCTCCATCGTCACCGGCTTGACACCTTGATCTCCATCGTAGCGTCGTGGTCATCTCGCCAATTATTGCTTCTATGACTATCGCTACCGCTTAGTGATAAAGTAAAGCAATTACATGGTGTTTGTATTTCATACAATAAAGCGACAACCATATGGCTCCTGCCAGTTGCCAGTAACATTTACAAAACATGATCATCTCATACAATAACGTATATCACATCATGTCTTGACCATATCACATCACAACATGCCCTGCAAAAAAGTTAGACGTCCTCTACCTTGTTGCTGCAAGTTTTACATGGCTGCTACGGGCTTCTAGCATGAACCGTACTTACCTACGGCACAAAAACCACAACGGTGATTATCAAGTTTGATGTTTTAACCTTCACAAGGACCAGCCGCAGTCAAATTCGATTCAACTAAAGTTAGAGAAACAGACACCCGCCAGCCACCTTTATGCAAAACTAGTTGCATGTCTGTCGGTGGAACCGATCATGAACGTGGTCATGTAAGGTTGGTTCGGGCCTCTTCATCCAACAATACCACCGAATCAAAATAAGACATTGGTGGTAAGCAGTATGACGATCACCGCCAACAACTCTTTGGGTTCTACTCGTGCATATCATCTACACATAGACCTGGCTCGGATGCCACTGTTGGGAAACATAGCATGCAATTTCAAAAAAAATTCCTACGCTCACGCAAGATCTATCTAGGAGATGCATAGCAACAGGAGGGGAAGGGCGTGTCCACGTACCCTCGTAGACTGAAAGCGGAAGTGTTTGCTCAACGCGCTTGATGTAGTTGAACGTCTTCTCGTTCCGACCGATCGAGTACCGAACGTACGGCACCTCCGAGTTCTGCACACGTTCAACATGATGACATCCCTCGAGCTCTTGATCCAGTAGAGGGTCGAAGGAGTAGATGAGTTTCGTCAGCATGCCGGCGTGGTGATGGTGATGGTGATGTGATCCACGCAGGGCTTCGCCTAAGCACCGTGATAATACGACTGGAGGCGTAAACTGTGGAGGGGGGCGCCGCACACGGCTATGAGCAATTGTTGTGTACTGTAAGGGCGCCCCCTCCCTGTATATAAAGGAGGGAGGGAGAGGAGGTCGGCCTAGGCGCGCCCCAAGTGGGAAGGAGTTCCACTTGGACTCCTAGTTGGATTCGGCCCCCCTTCCTTTTACAAGAGGGGAACGGGGGAAGGAGTGGGATTAGGAGAAGGAAAGGGGGGCGCCGCCCCCTTCCCTAGTCCAATTCGGCCTTCTCCCTTGTGGGGGGTGCACCAGCCCCTTGTGAGCTCGTTAGCCTCCCTCCTATGGCCCATATGACCCATATCTTTCCCCGGGGGGGGGGGGGGGGGGTCCGGTAACCCCTTCGGTACTCCGGTATGTACCCGATACACTCTGGAACCCGCCCGGTGTCTGAATAATACCTTCCAATATATCAATCTTTACCTCTCGACCATTTTGAGACTCCTCGTCATGTCCGTGATCTCATCCGGGACTCCAAACAACCTTCGGTCACAAAAACACATAACTCATATAATACATATTGTCATCGAACGTTAAGCGTGTGGACCCTATGGGTTCGAGAACTATATAGACATGGCCGAGACACCTCTCCGGTCAATAAACAATAGCAGAACCTGGATGCTCATATTGGTTCCCACATATTCTACGAAGATCTTTATCGGTCGAACCGCAATGTCAGCATACATTATTCCCTTTGTCATCGGTATGTTACTTGCCCGAGATTCGATCGTCGGTATCTTCATACCTAGTTCAATATCGTTACCGTCAAGTTTCTTTACTCGTTCCGTAGTGCATCATCCCGTAACCAACTCATTAGTCACATTGCTTGCAAGGCTTCATATGATGTGCATTACCGAGAGGGCCCAGAGATACCTCTCCGATACTCGGAGTGACAAATCCTAATCTCGATCTATGTCAACCCAACAAACACCTTTGGAGATACATGTAGAGCATATTTATAATCACCCAGTGACGTTGTGACGTTTGATAGCACACAAGGTATTCCTCCGGTGTCCGGGAGTTGCATAATCTCATAGTCGGAGGAATATATATATGGCATGAAGAAAGCAGTAGCAATAAAACTGAACAATCATTATGCTAAGCTAACGGACGACTCTTGTCCATCACATCATTCTCCTAATGACGTGATCTCGTTCATCAAATGACAACACATGTTTATGGTTAGGAAACTTAACCATCTTTGATTAACGAGCTAGTCAAGTAGAGGCATACTAGGAACACGATGTTTTGTCTATGTATCCACACATGTATCAAGTTTCCGGTTAATACAATTTTAGCATGAATAATAGGCATTTATCATGATATAAGAAAATATAAAATAATAACTTTATTATTGCCTCTAGGGCATATATCCTTCATGGTGTACGTAGTGATCTGGCGCCTCTGCATGCCTAATGGCAGACAAATTGGAATGTGGCGACGATGAAAGGGAGGGGAGGGAAAGGTGGGCGGGATAGGGTTTGGTGCCGGCATCCAACTTAAATAGCCAAACTAGGGCCCTCGGGCAGCGCGTCGGAGCGGCGCCAACGAGAATCAGAGATGACGCTCGTCGGGCCGATGGGTTTCCGACTTTTTATGCATAGGTCCCTGTGGTTGTTCCGACATGGCGGACGTGCCTGGTCTTCCCTATATTCGCCCTAGATTTGAGTTGGATATGAGGTCCGGACGTATGGGGCCGGTCTGAGAAGCCCGTCCATGTCAGCTGTTTTTGACAGGTCAGTGTCTGGCCCATCTGCCGGGCGTATAGGGAAGGGGGTCTGTAGATGCTCTTGTCAATCAATGAAGTGAAGCATATTTAGCCTTTAAAGAACCTAGCCCGCGTATCTGTTCTTGTATTGCAGCGCGTAATACGAAGATAATTTACAAATGGTCCATCAGGCCCTTCCCAGTGTTTCAAGGTGTACAGGTGCTAAGGACGCCACATAAGCAAAAAAATGAGGTGGCAAAGCAATTAAAACAGAGACATAGCATATGGTGACCCTGGAAGAAACGATGATAAACACGCGAACATATGTAAAATAACTATCAACAAATACATGAAGGAGTTTAATTATTAAACAATTTCATGAGAAAAGCTAAGCTACAAAAGCTAAACACCTATGCATTGTAAAGACTAGTTGCTATGATTTTTACTGCATTTAGCACCTCGTATAAGTATCCATGCATTGGAAGAGGCCTCAGCGGGCAGACATGGAGGGTTGGAATACCAACACCAAGGCGCTCGTTCGCTAAAAATCTGCTCGCTGAGGAATCCCGTCGTCGGATGGCAGAACCGACAACGGCGTCTAGAGATTTGACCTGGTCACGGTCATCGTTCGGGTAAGCCCGACGTCCGCAAGCTGATAAACAGCCAAACAGGGCAGACCGCCGACTGAATCCAACCTCGGTGTCCGTTGGCTTTACTCATTGCCACATTAGGGCATCTCCAGCCGTTGGCTTCCCAGGAGGGGTAAAAAATCGCCCCCTGAGGACGCACCGGCGCTAAACCGCGCACTGGGGGCGTGTTGCGGAGGTAGTCCTCCCGCGCCCACCACATGGCGTCCTCGTCGGAGAAGCCGCACCGGGCTATCTTCTCGTACTCCGCGGGGAGGCCGGGCTCCGGCTTGGGCTCGACGAGGACGAAGCGGCCGGTGGGTGGCGGGGCGTTGGCGCTGATGCGGACGCCGAAACTGCGGGTGCGCGCGCTGACCGGCGTACCCTGGGGCTCCGGCTTGACAGGGCGAGCTGTCGGACGAGGAGGAGGACCCCCCGGTCTCCATGCGCCTCGGGGTCCAGGAGCTTCCCAGGCGGCGTGAGAAGGAAGGGGGATCGGTGTACTCGAGGCGTGGCGTGTTGCCGCCCTCGATGTACTCGAGGACGGCCTCCAACGTGCGCCCGGGCACGCCCCACCACCGACGCCGGCCGGCGGCGTTGAGCCTGCCGGAGGGCACGACGCCGTTGGTGGCCTCGAGCTGCTGGGCGTGACGGCGGCGGAAGTACGGTTCCCAGAGCGGGCTGTCGGGGACGTACCGTGGCCCCTCCCTCGCCGCACGCGGCAGGTTCGAGCGGATGCGTGCGATCTCCGCACGCCGCGCCGCGTCGGTGGGTACCGAGGGCACCGGCACGTCGCCCGCGCTGATCCTCCACGCCCCCGGCACCCGCATGTCCGGCAGGACCGGATACTCGGCCTCGTAAAGGAGGCGAGCCTCGTCTTCATGAAGATGGCGGCGGCCGAAGCCGTTCGCCGCCGCGCCGTCGCCTGGGAAGCGCTCAGCCATGGATGTGAACTGGAGACGGTGAAAGAGAGGAGAGGAGAGGGAGGAACGAGGACGGCGGAAGAGTGTGTGAGCCGACGAGTGCGCCGGGGAGCGTCATATATAGGCCGAGGCGCCGCCCACGCGCGTGCCACCGTGTGTACGCGTGGCGGGCGAGGGAGGGCGAGGGACGCGCGTCGTCCGGTCTTCACTGCGCCACCCGTGAGGCATCAATGGCGCAGGCTGGCCGGCGCAGCAGCGCGCGGCAGTTTTGGCATTGATTCACCGCGGGAAACGAGGCGATGCGGACGACGAAGAGCCGAGAAGAGAGCCGTGTCGCTGACGCGGCGGGCCCGCAGCTTTTTCGCGCCAAAACAGTTCGCCCGGCGCCCCCGGGCGCCCCCCAGCGCGCCGGGTTCGGGCTGAGTCCGCCGGCGCTGTTTTCGGCCCAAACCGACGAAAATCGGGCTCCTGGGGGCGCAACTGGGCCGTGTTTTCAGTGCCGGCGCGAAAAAACGCCCGGAAAGGCCTTCCTAGGGACGCGGCTGGAGATGTCCTTAGCCCAAGGACCAAACTTACGCATTTACGCGTACACTGTGCAAGCACGAGAAGATTATGTCGTCCATTATCTGGGCCCCGTTCAACCGTTCCTGATATATTTTCGCCACACAGAGAATGGGACCCACTGCCCTGGAGCTTTAGTGGTCTCTGCCAACTTTTTTACATCATCCTACTGCCTCTGTCCAATAATGTAAGGGCATCTTCAATGGTAACCTGTAAATTTTCTCCCGCTGTCGTTTGCAGACACGGGTACGGGAGGCCGACATCCAACGCCAGCCGCATGCATTTTCACAATAACTCAAACTAATCGGACGAAATTCGATCAAACATAGTCAGATTTCATATAAGCAAGACGGATTTCATCAAACATGAGGGATTTCACTATATTTACATCAACTAAGCGGACCACGTCCGGCTAGGTCTTAATCGTCGTCGGCGCCCGTTCCCCGTATCCGGCTATGAACCAGGAAAACTGAAACTTCACCGTCTCCAGCTCCGCCTCGGCGCTCTCCAACTCCGCCTCCGTAACCTCCTTCTTCGGAGGCCCGGGAAGTGAAGCTGTCCGCCTCCACATCGTCGCCAAGCGACTAATCGGCCAAAGATGATCAACCCACCAAGCTTGGCGTCGACGGGAGGGGAGGAGCGGTGGCCCTCCTGGGACCAGAGCGGCGGCGACCCACCGTGCACTACTCTTCCTCGCTGCCGGTGGCGCCCGCGGACGTGTCGGCTTCTTCGTGGTGGCGATAGGGCGCGGCCTCGGCGTTGTCCTCCTCATCCTCGTCGGTCTCACCGAACACCGCCTCGCCTCGCCCGCATCGTTGCCGCTCTCCTTGCCGACCACCGCCACCTCAGCCACCCGCTGCCGAGGGGCGCGACCTCGGCATTGTCCTCCTCCTCCTTGTCGGTCTCGCCGAACACCGCCTCGCCTCGCCCGCATCGTCGCCGCTCTCCTTGCCGACGACCGCCACCTCAGCCACCCTCTACCGGTACCGCCAGCGGGCGGAGCGGTAGGACTCAAGCAACACCTCTTGCTCTGCCAGCTCCGCGTCCGACGTGACCGCCCTGCCGGCGGCAACCTGCTCCTCCGCCTGCAGATGCTCCTGGAGGAGGTTGTGATTGTAGTTAGTGTGGCCTGCGCCTCCCGGAACTGCTCCTCCCGCTCCTCCAACACCATGTCCATATAATGGACACTGGCCTCGCTGATGGTCATGGTGCAATGCACCGGCGAGGGTGGAGTGAAGGAGGAGGGTGCCGCGGAGGAAGAGGAGGGTGGCGTTGGCTCGTCATCGCAGGGGTCCTCCATTTGCACATCCTTGGGCTGCATGCCGCCTGTCTGGTGGCAACAATGGCGGCCATGGCCTTCTTCTCCTCCGACGCCAGCCCGTCCCAGAGAGTTTTGGCAGCGGAGGATCCATGGCGGAGAGTGGTGCGGAGAGGAATGACTGTGGCTATGGACGGGCAGCGGTTTATATAGCTTCGGCGGGTGGGAGAGGGATGGGCGGGTGGCACCGAAGGAAACACCTCGGCAACCGTGTGCCATCAATGTCGTCTGAACATGCGGCAGTCGCCTGCATCGGAAAGTGATGCAGGTGGCGCTCTCTTGGTCGTTGCGCCGCTTTAATGCCGGCGTTAGTGAGCGGTGGCATCCGTTCTAACCAAGCATGAATACAGAGGCTGACGCTCTGAAGCGGTACTGACTGAAAACATGATTAAAACTTATACAAGGTTGACACTGAAACCAGTGCTCATATTGAGAAGGAGAACGTAGGATTGCACCGATGCCAGGCGTGGCATGTTCAGGTTTTGTGGTGGGATAAAAGTCTGAATGAACATCCCAGGCTCCTAGCTGTAGAAACGAGGCCCTAACGCGAAGGTTATATCTGGCTTGTTGTGTGTTGCACTGTCGCCACGTCTATATCTCGCTGAAAGCGAGTTCTATAGGAGTAACTAATTGACGAGCGCTTCCTCTGAAGCTTCGCAACGATTATTCGTGGATGGGTTGAAAGCATGTCACTTGGCGCATTCTCAGCTGTCGTCATGTGTCGCGTTCCTTAGGATCTTATCTTTTTATTTTTCCGCACGCGTCTTCGGTTTTTTAATCTTTTTTTTACTTTTCTGTTTTTCATCGGTCTTCCTTAGCTCTCGGACAAAAGAATTCGAATTTTTATTTGCATGAAAAAACGCGTTTTTTTTCTTCCGTGAAAGGTACGGTTTTGCTTTCGTGAAAGACACGGTTTTATTTTCGTGAGAGGCACGGTCGTGCCTCTCGAAAACAAAAAAAATGTGTTTTCTATTTTTTTTGCTTCCGCAAGAGGCATAATTTTGCTTCTGTGAGGGGAACGGTTGTGCTTTCTCAAGAGGAGAAGAATTGGGCCGGCGCAGTTATTTCGCGATGCAAAAATTGCTTCACGCGAGCGTATTATAGAACCAAAATCACTAATTGAGGAGTACTCCTTGCAAAGATCACTCCCACCTTTTTAAACCATAACAAGTGGCGCGTTGTATGTGCCTCACTTATCGCAACCTGCAAGCTTTCCCTGTTTTACGTAGATTCATTTATTTAAAACGTTTTATCTCTTAAACCGCGCGTCCAAATCTCAAAACGTTTTCACCCTTGGATTCCTCGCATCGAGGATTTCAAAACTAGATCCCATGTTGATAGATTTGGCGAACTTTTTTTTCACGGAAAAACTGGACAAAAGAATCGAACCAGTAGCATTTTTTTCTTTCTGAAAGAAGTACGGACATGCCTCTCGAGAAAGCAAAATCGCGCCTCTCGTGAAAGAAAAAAAAATGTTTTTTTTGTTTACGGAAGACATGTCCGTGCCTCTGGCAAAAGCACAACCGTGCCTCTCACAGAAGTAAAAAAGAAAACAGAAAACGTGTTTTTCTCGCCTCCGAGAGGCATGGCCGTGCCTCTCGCGGAAGCAAAACCATGCCTCTCGCGGATGCAAAAAAACAACAACAACAGAAAACACATTCTTTTGGTTCCGAGAGGCACGGTCGTGCCTCTTGAGAAAGCACAACCGTTTCCCTCACAGAAGCAAAATTATGCCTCTTGCAGAAGCAAAATAATAGAAATCATATTTTTTTTGTTTTTAAGAGGCACGACCGTGTCTCTCATGAAAATAAAACCGTGTCTCTCGCGAAAGCAAAATTGTGCCTTTCACGAAAGCAAAAAAAAACACGTTTTTCGTGCAAATAAAAATTCGAATTCTTTTATCCAAGGGCTAAGGAAGACCGATGGAAAACAGAAAAGTAAAAAAAAATTAAAAAAACCGAAGACGCGTGCGGAAAAATAAAAAGATAAGATCTGAAGAAGCGCGACACATAACTGCAGCTGAGAACGCGCCAAGTGACGTGCTCTCAACCCATCCACAAATAATCGTTGCGAAGCTTCAGAAGAAGCGCTCGTCAATTAGTTACTCTCACTATAGAACTCGCTTTCAGCGAGATATAAACGTGGCGACAATGCAACACACAACAAGCCAGATATAGCCTTCGCGTTAGGGCCTCGTTTCTACAGCTAGGAGCCTGGGATGTTCATTCAGACTTTTATCCCACCACAAAACCTGAACATGTCACGCCTGGCATCGGTGCAATCCTACGTTCTCCTTCTCAATATGAGCACTGGTTTCAGTGTCAACCTTGTATAAGTTTTAATCATGTTTTCAGTCAGTACCGCTTCATAGCGTCAGCCTCTGTATTCATGCTCGGTTAAAACGGATGCCACCGCTTACTGACGCCGGCATTAAAGCGGCGCACCAACCAAGAGAGCACCACCTGCATCACTTTTCGATGCAGGTGACTGCCGCACGTTTAGACGACACAACGGCTACCTGTCCGTCCGTCTGCCGCCCGCATTGATGGCACACGGTTGCCGGGGTGTCTCCTCCGGTGCCACCCGCCTATCCCTCTCTCACCCGTCGTAGTTATATAAACCGCTGCCCGGCCATAGCCACAGTCATCCCTCTCCGCACCACTCTCCGCCATGGATCCTGCGCCGCCAAAACTCTCTGGGACGGGCTGGCGTCGGAGCAGAAGAAGGCCATGGCCGCCATTGTTGTCGCGAGGCAGGCCGGCATGCAGCCCAAGGATGTGCAAATGGAGGATGCCTGCGATGACGAGCCAACGCCACCCTCCTCTTCCTCCGCGGCACCCTCCTCCTTCGCTCCACCCTCGCCGGTGCATTGCACCATGACCATCAGCAAGGCCCGTGCCCATTATATGGACATGGTGTTGGAGGAGCGGGAGGAGCAGTTCCGGGAGGCGCAGGCCATGCTAACTACAATCACAACTCCTCCAGGAGCATCTGCAGGCGGAGGAGCAGGTTGCCGCCGGCAGGGCGGTCACGTCAGACGCGGAGCTGGCGGAGCAAGAGGTGTTGCTTGAGTCCTACCGCTCCGCCCGCTGGCGGTACCGGTAGAGGGTGGCTGAGGTGGCGGTCGTCGGCAAGGAGAGCGGCGATGATGCGGGCGAGGCGAGGCGGTGTTCGGCGAGACCGACGAGGAGGAGGAGGACAATGCCGAGGCCGCGCCCCCCGGCAGCGGGTGGCTGAGGTGGCGGTCGTCGGCAAGGAGAGCGGCAACGATGCGGGCGAGGCGAGGCGGTGTTCGGTGAGACCAACGAGGAGGAGGAGGACAACGCCGATGCCGACCCAATTCTTCTCCTCTCGCGCGGGAGGCTCGTACTTTTGGGAGCTAAAGTTAGCTCGGTCCGGTTTTCTTTTTGTTTGTTCTTTTCTTTTTTGTTTTCTTCCATTTTTACATTCGGTTTTCTTTGTTTCTTTGAGGTTTTCTTTGCTTTGTATGTTTTCTTTGCATTTTTGTTAGTTTTGTTCACGTTTTAGTGCTTTTTCTTGGTTTCGTTTCTTTCTTATTTCCTATGATTTCTTTTGTTTATTTGTTTCTTTCCTGGTTTTCATTGGTTTTTTTTGCTTTGGGTTTTTATTTATTATCCGATTTTTTTGTCTCTTTCACGATTTTTCTTGGTTTTTTGTTTTCTATGTTTCTTTCTCGGGTTTCACTATTTTTTTACTTTTCTTTTTCTTCTTTACTCGCTTTTCCTCACTTTTCATTGTATCTTCATCTTTCTTTTCTCGTTTCCGATGGTTTTCTTTGTTTTTGTTTGTACATTTTTTGTATCCATCAGGAAAAAAAATTGTATACATGTTCAAAAAAATTCAAATAGATTATTAATATTCTTAAAAACTGTGTCTATGATTTCCATACCAATCATACATTTTTTATGCATGTGGAACATTTTCTATGTACACATTCAACATTTTGGAAATACATGATTAATTTGTTTGCAAATATATTTTATAATTAATTTTTTATAAATATTAACATTTTTTATACATTAGAAACAATTTATATATACGTGTTTAAATATTCCAAATACATGAATTATTTTTTGTAAACATAATTTATTTTGTTTGTACTTTTCATAAATATTGTGTATTATTTTGTATACATCCTGAACATTTTGTGTATACAGTTTAACATTTTCCAATTACATGATAATAATTTTATAAAACATATACTACTTATTATGCCAACTTTTTCCATACACGTTGTAAAAAAGTTGTATACATCACGAAAATTTTTATATACACATTTACCATTTTCTAGATACGTGATAAACATTTTTTATAATGAACATGTTTCTACATATGAGAAATATTTTTTATGCACATTTAACATTTTAAAATGCTTGTGTAAAAAAATTGAATAAATGGTCAAAACTTTTTCTATAAACATATTTAAGATTTTTCAAATGCTTGATTAACATTTTTGAAATACAAGATTAACATTTTGTTAATTCATGGTCAACACTTTTTAATACACATTTTTGCTTTTTCAAATGCTTGGTTAACATTTTTTTAATGCATTGTCAATTTTTATTCTATACACATTTAACAATTTTCAAATATTTGTTTAACATTTTTTGAAATGCCTGATTAAAAATTGTAATTACCTGATCAACTTTTTACGCAGTTATTGTATATTTCTTCTAAATTTTTCTTTATACTCATATACCATTTTTTAATGCTTCGTTAACATTTTTCTAAATATTTTTATGTGAAGTATTTTTTGTAATATATTTATTATATTTATTTAGAATATTCAAATTATGAAAAATGTAAAGAAAAATAAAGAAAAGAAACCTGGCAAGGAAAACAAAAAAATGACGCCATTGCCTCCCGCGCGCCTTGTTGGCCCATTTAAAGAGGTCGTGACGTGGGAGAGCATGTGAGAGCAACTAGTTAACGAGCGCTCCTTCGGGAGCCTCGCAACGATCAGTGCCACTAGGCGCGCTCTCAGCCATTCGCCACGTGTCGCGCTCTGGGAGCTCCCTCCGGATTTTTTTCGCACGCGTTTTCGTCTTTTTAAACTGTTTTTCTTGGGTTTTTTGACATTTTGGTTTTTCACCGGTCTTCCTTAGCTTTTCGATAAAAAAATTGTAAATTTTTTTTGCGCGAAAAAGTTTCTTTTTTTCTTCGCGAGAGTCACGGTTTCGCTTCCGCGAGAGGCACGGTTTTGCTTTAGCGAGAGACACGGCCGTGCCTCTCGGAAACGAAAAAAACGCGTTCTCTGTTTTTTCCTTTCGCAAGAGTCGCGGTTGTGCTTCGGCGAGAGGCACGGGTGTGCTTTCGCGAGAGTCACGGCCGTGCCTCTTGGAAACGAAAAAAAACGCACTTTTTGTTTTTTTTCCTGTCGCGAGAGTCACGGTTTTGCTTCCGCGAGAGGCACGGTTATGCTTTAGTGAGAGTCACGGCCGTGCCTCTCGAAAACGGAAAAAAACGTGTTTTTTTCTTTTGCGAGAGTAACGTTTTTGCTTTTGCGAGAGGCACGGTTGTGCTTTCGCGAGAGTCACGGCCGTGCCTCTCAGAAACGGAAAAAATAATGTGTTTTCTGTTTTTTTCCTTTCGCGAGAGGCACGGTTGTGCTGTCGTGATAGTCACGGCCGTGCCTCCTCGGAAACGGGGAAAAACGCGTTTTCTCTTTTTTTTCCTTTCGCGAAAGTCACGGTTTTGCTTCCGCGAGAGGCACGGTTGTGATTTCGTGAGAGGCACTGGCGTACCTCTTTCAAAAAGAAAAAAAAACTCGTGCTCCTGGTTCGGTTGTTTCGTCTGTTTCTTTCATGAAAAAAAGTTTGTCAAAATATATCAACATGGGATCTAGTTTTGAAAATCTGAACGCGAAGAATCCAACGGTGAAAGTGGTTCAAGATTTGGACGCACGGTTTGAGAGAGTGGCACTTATCGTATGTGCGCCACTTATCGCAACCAGAGAAGTTGTAGTGATCTTGTCAACGGGACTCAACTAGCGATTTCGAGAGCATACTAGGTCTAGTTATAAGCGAGCCCGGATGGCTATTTGGGCGCCTAAATAAAGGCTAATCTGTACCTGACGCACAACCCTGATCAAAGCGGGCTGGCCCATTTAGAACTTAGACTGCATCTTTCATTTTTTTTCTCGCCCGTTTTTATTTCTTTTGTTTCTGTACATTTTTTCACTGGATTTGGCCTTTTTCTTTGTTTTTTATTGTTTCATTTAATTTTAATGACTTTTCCTTTTTCAAATTCGCGAACCTTTTTAAATTCAGGAACTTGTTTCTAAAACTCGTGAAATTTCTTCAAATTCGTGAGTTGCTTCTTTTAAACGTGAATTTTCTTCAACTTAGTGAATTTTTTTCCGGTTCATGAATATTTATCTAATTCATGAACTTTTTTCAAACCCCCTTTTCCATTTTACTTTATTTTGTCAACGTTTTACATGTTCTTGATTTTTTTTAGATTCATGAACATTCTTCAATTCGCAACTTTTTTGAAATTCATGATTTTTACAAAACAATTTCCTGAGCTGTCTCAAATGAATGAACTTTTCTCAAAATACAAGAACTTTTTCTAAAATCTTTCAAAAAATAGTATTCTAGAACTTTTTCAAATCCATGAACGCCATTTAATCTGTGAACATTGTTCAAATCCATGAACATTCATTAAATCCATGCTATTTTTTTCGACTTGCTAACTGTTCCCAAATCCATATTTTTTAAACCCATGAACTTCTATCAAGTTCATAAACTTTTTTGAATTCCTGAACTTTTTCTAAATCCGCGAACATTTATTCAGTACAGCAATATTTGTAATTTCATGAACTCTTTTTTCAAATTTGCTTTCTCTTTCAAAATTACTAGGTTTTCTAGAGTTCATGAATTTTTTGAAGTGCACCAATTCTTTTAGTCAAAAAACTGTATAAAACTCGTGGCCATGTTACTTAGGCCCTGCTTGGATTGTCGGTTTACCTCCGTAAAACATTCGCTTGTAAGATAAGGCCGGGTGGTTTTGTTTGAGGTGCTTGGCTCGCCGTTTTGGATCTGTAATCTTTACATCGGTTTGCCCTGCTACACTTGTATCCAGCCGGTATACGATACACGCCTCGATCCGTTATTTCGTTCCCAGATGGAAATCAATTGCGGTTTGTAAGATACACCTGTAAGCTAAATACCTCTGTAGAATATTACATCCATTCCAAGCGCAACCTTAGCGAATGGGAAAATGAAAAACAGTGATCATCTTGAGCGAGAGCAAGGAGGCGCGAGAGGTTGTACTTTTGGGCTATGGCCCATGAACTAAAATAGCGATGGCAAGGAAGCGAGAGCAAGGAACCGCAGAATAGGAGGTCTCAACCGGAATATCCTATTTGACGCATATTGCGTCAAACTGTCGATCTTTCGCACAGGATGGTGATCGAGCGCTGAAACTGGGCCGGCCCGTGAATGTGTAACAGCACTTCCGGTTTTAGGAACCTTCCAGAGATTCCCAGCCGGTTTTTATCGGTTTTGGAAATTTTCTAGGAGGTTCCTGAACCAGGTTTTCTTTACTTTTTTTACTTTTTTTACTTTTATTTTTTTATTTTTTGTTTACGTTTTTTTTCACTTTTGTATTTTTCTTTTTCCTGTTTTTTCTGTTCAGAAATTTCTAAAAAACGAGAGTTAAAAAATGTTCTCGTCTTCAAGTTTTGTTCATAATTTTTTAAAAATGTTCATGGTTGAAACAATCTTCAGGAAATTCAAAAACAATTTTCGTTTTCAAAAATTGTTTGAAATTCAAAAAATATTCTCTTTTTTAAATTTTGTTCATAGTTTCGGAAAGAATTTGTGTTTTGAAGAAGTTAAAGAATTTCAAAAAATGTTACTATTTAAGAAAAATCAAAATTTCACAAAAATGTTCAAGTTTATCAAAAACAAATGTTCTTTCTTTCTTTCGTTTTTCTTTTTTTCTTTTTTCAAAGTTATTTTCGTTTTTTCAAAAAAAATTGGAGTTGCTCATAAATTGTTCAAAACTTCAAGAAATGTTCCTGTTTCAAATTTTGTTCCCAATTTTTTTTAAAATGTTCACACTTTCAAAATAGTGTTCAGAAGATCCAAATATGTTATTTCAAAATTTTGTTCAAAAATTTCAAAAATGTTCTTGATTTCAAATTTTTTGTTCACCTAGGTGATTTTTTGTATTTCTCTTTTTTTTCTATATTTATTTTGTAATTCTTAATCTACTTGTTTTTTCTTTCGATTTTTATTTTTCAGAATTCCAGAATTTGTTCGAAATTTCAAAAAATGTTCTGCAGTTTAATAATTGTTCCTGTTTTTTTTGTTCTGTTCAGAAGTTCCAAAAAACATAGTTATTTTTACAACATGTGCACATATTGGAAAAAATGTTCACCTTTAAAAAATGTTCCTATTTCAAAAAATGTTCGTAATTTTAAGAAAATGTTCGCCTTTTCAAAATATGTTCACAACTTTAAGAAATGTTCTATTTTTCAATTTTTGTTCACATATTCCATTAATGATCATAATGTTGGCTTTTTTCAAAAAAAAAGATCAGAGTTTCAATTTTTGTTCACAGATGCAAAAAATGTTTCCTTTTGTCAAGAATGTTCTTGTTCTAAAAATGTCTCATATTCCGACCTTTGTTCAGAAATCCGAAAAAGTTCCTATTTTAAATTTGTTTGCAACTTTAAAAATTGTTCGTGTTTGTCAAAAAATTGGAATTGAAAAAAGGTTCCCGCTTGTCAAAATTTGTTCACAAATTCACACATTCTTTCCATTTTAAATTTTGGTTATAATCTAAAAATTGGGCATTTTTTCAATACTTGTTCGTGCTTTTTTAAAAATTGTTCAGAATTTCTTTTAAAAGTATTCAGATTTTTATATAAAAGTTCGAAAAAATGGAAAATATTTTGATATGTCGGTTTTTTGAGTACTAATAGATTCCGCGTTGAATGTTTGTCAGTTGGTTTGAATAGCTCGGGTGGTTAGGTATCGTATTTACAAGCGTCTGGTCAGAAGTTCGAATCCTGGTTGAGGCAGCTCTTTTTGTTGTATTTTTTCACCACTGGCTGCTCCACGTGGGCCGGCCCAGACGACGACCGCCCCTATGCGAAGCCCCGCCAATCTGCCGCAATTTTGCGGCAGATAGGAAGTCCCGTCTCAACCATCTAGAGCATTAAAGAATGCGTCAAATACGCGGGGCCATTTGTCGCTTTACCGCGAGTCCTAACAATGGCCCACCTTCAGTTTGCGTTTTCGCATCGAATTATGGGTCGGCCAAGTAATGGTTCGTGGGGAACTGGTTTTGGAATGCTTCCATGACCGATTAGGGCTAGTTTTAGAAGCTTCCACATGTTTTTTTCTGTGTGTGTTTCTTTATTGGTTTTCATTTTTGGTTTTGGTTTTCTGTGCTTCTTCTCTGGGATTTTTTCTATTTTTATTTTTATTTTTCATCCTTTTTATTTACTTTTAAATTTTGTTAACACATGTTTAATTTTTTCAATACGCATTATATATTTTTTCTATACAATGAAATGCTTTTCATACACATTGCACAATGTTCAAATACATGATGTACATTTTGTGTAATACTGTTTTGAATGCTTTTTGACTACATGTTAAACATTTTTCAAGTAGAAGTTGAACATTTTCTAATGGCTTGAAATTTTTTGTAGAACTATATGAACCTTGTTTTTACAATGTAAAATCATTTTTTATGAATTGCACAAACATATTTTTAAAACACATGAACATTTTGTAAAATGTCACGGGCATTTTTTGAATGGCATGAAACTTTTTTTTGAACTACACGAACATTTTTTACATTGTACAAACATTTTTAAAATCTCACGAACATGTTTTGAATGGTACAAAACATTTCTTGTGAATAACATCAATAATTTCCTTACACTGTATAAGACTATTTGAAAATTTTCATCAACATTTTTCTGAAACGCGCGAATATTTTGAGAACATCACATATACTTTTGTAATACTACCAACATTTGGTTGAATTGTGCGGATATTTTCTTTACATTGCATATCATTTTTTCAATGCGTGATGAAGATTTAATTAAAATTTAATTCCATTTTTGAAATATAAGTAAAAATAATTAAAAAAAAGTCTGTTGGAGAGCCAACGCTACTCCCGCGCTGGGCCGGCCTATTTGGGCGGCAACTGACGTGAGCGCTACTTTCAGCATGTAGGAGGCGAAACATATCGCCTTGCTTGATGATGGGTTCATGGTGATGTCCATGAGATGCTCTGCGTCATAGCCATAGCTTATTCAACACGGTAACTGCATAATAACAATAGCATATCCAGCCACATAACTACATAATAACAAGCAAATAAAACCTAGTTTAAAACTGGCAATCGAAGCGGTCAATTCTCTGTTTGCCGGTCCCAAGTCTTACTGTTGGTTTACATAGTTCGAAAAGGGTTCAAATGTATAAAGATCTGAATTACCTAGCACATATGGTTAGTCCAAACAAACGATTGGATCACATGTGTATAAAACTAAATATCAGTTAGTTAGCATAAATGATCAATCTAAAATAATGGCATTGTCTTCAATCTAAACAACAACCACTAGTGGATGCGTTGTCTTCTTGTTGTTGTTTTGAAAGCAAAACGTCTTTATTCCTCGGATAATAGATAGATCGTTTACAAAATGCTCAGAAATAGAATCAGGGATTGAATTATCTCACAAGCTAGGAGATCTAGTACTATAATAACCATGCTTAGTTAAGTTATCTGTAGCAGAATTTGCTTCCCTGAAGCTGTGTGTAATCCACTTTTTCAAAATCCTTGCAAAGTCTGTGCACTCTAGCACTGTAGCTACATCCATTCCTTCGTACTCCGAAGGGTTTTGCATAGAATCAACGACAAAGCTGCAATCAGACTCCAAAATCAAGTTAGTGGATGCGTTGTCTTGTTGGTTGAACCCTTTACCAAGCAACCAGAGTTTAAACCTCCCAGAAAGTTCGGATCTAACATGTATACGTATAGCCCACTTCTCCCAACAAAGCATGTCCACATGATCCCTATCAAACACACCATGATGAAACGTTTCGCCAGATACTTTCCTCGTTCATATATTATGTCATATATCATGACAAATTTTCATTTTTAGAAACTAAATAGAAAGTACTCTCTGTAAAAAAATATTGAACTATTTAGATCACTACTCTAATGATCTAAACGGCCTTATATTTGTTTACACAGGAAGTGCCACACCTAGTACAAGTAGTAAGTAGTAGTAGCCCATAACAATAGGGCCCAATTATCCTTTGGATTCCACGAACAATTTAATTCATGGATAGACCAGAGTTCACTGCTAGCTTGTACGACTGTTGCAAGTTTGCAGCGTGTGTGCTTTCTTCTGCTATAGCTATGTTGTCCGTAACATGATTATGTTTAGAAAAATTTAAGATTTTGAATTTTGAGCATTTCTTCAGAAAGGACATTTTTTAGTTTTTGCAAATATTTTTTGACATTTCCAAAAAACTAAAAGATAAAGGAATAACGAAGAACCAAAATAAAGTTGAGAAAACCAGATGAAAAAATTCAGTCTGGAACCTTCTTGAAGGTGAGTAGGTTCACAAAACCGGTAAAAATCAGGAATTCTGAAAGCAGGGCCGACCCATGGCCAGGACAAAAGGTGTGATGGCCTAGGGCCCAACTTAAATAAGGGCCCGATATACATACTTCAATAAATTACAAAACAATTGATTTGTAGAACATAAAATAAAAACAGCTATGGGATGGACAGGGGCAATGCCCCCCCCCCCCCCTTAGGCGCACTTCACCACATTGTATTTGTCCGATAGTTATTTATAGTTGAGTACATGTATGCATAGATGCATGTATGTATACATGTACGCAATCGTCCGATAGTTATTTATATTCTATGTTTGTGATATCTTCGAGTTTCTTGTGTTCATCGCCACCGCCACCGTCAGCACCGCCACCGCCAGCGCCACCACCACCACCACTATTGAACAAATATATTTACATACTTCAGTAAATTACAAAATAATTGATTTACAGAACATAAAATAAACATTGTTATGGGATGGACAGGGGGCAATGCCCCATCATTATTTCCATCATATAATCACACATAGATGGTGTAGACTTTATTTGCTAAATAAAAATTAGGTTTTTATGTTTGTGCCTTTCTATTTTTCATGATATATGATATATATTGTTGCAATTATATTTTGAAGGTTCACTGTACCTCAGTCGCACTAGGGACTCCATAATGCTAGGGCCATCCCTAGTGAACAAACCAACTCTAGTCCATAATGCTAGGGCCACCCTTAGTGAACAAACCAACTCTGCTCGTGTTCAAGAAAAACCATTCAGCCGGGTGCTATTCAATAGCATATGAGAGAATTAGAGCTCCGCCTGATGTTTTTGCTGCTCCTTTCTCTATGCATCTTCACCCATGCCGCTGTCACCACCACCATGAGGCACCGTCATTGAGCCCCCCGGGTGCCTCCTCCTCCACAGTGATAACCACCGTAGAGGGCTCCTTCTTCCTCGACCTCTCTGACTCCACTATAGCTTCCTCCATCGCGCGACGGGCCATAGTTGAAGCCTCCTCCATCAAACGATGGGACACAACTACACGAAATGTTGGGAACATTGCATGGAAAACAAAAAAAATTCTACGCACACGCAAGATCTATCCATGGAGATGCATAGCTACGAGAGGGGAGAGTGTGTCTACCTACCCTCGTAGACTGTTAAGCGAAAGCGTTTATCAACTCGGTTGATGTAGTCGTACACCTTCACGATCCGCCCGATCAAGTATCGAACTTCCGGCACCTCCGCGTTCAGCACACGTTCAGCTCGGTGACGTCATCGCCTTCTTGATCCAGCAAGACAGGCAAAGTAGTAGATGAGTTCCGGCAGCACGACAGCGTGGTGACGGTGGTGATGCAACTATCTCCGCAGGGCTTCGTCGAGCACTACGAAAATATGACCGAGGATGAAATAGAGGGAGAGGGGCGCCGCACACGGCTTGGGAATCATGGTGTGTGTTGCCCCTCTCCCTTCACACACACATATATATATATATATAGGTGGAGGAGGGAGAGGATCGAGGCAGCCCCTAGGGCACCCCAAGTGGTCGACGGCAGCCTTAGAGGTCTGCCTAGCTGTGCCCCCTTCCATATTTGAACATGGGGGGAAGGAAAGGGGGGTTGGTTGCCTTAGGGCGCCTCCCGTTTCCTTCCCTCCCTCCTTGGTGCATGGGAAGGGGGTGGAGGGGCGTGCCAGCCCCCCTGTGGGCTGGTGTGCTCTCCTCCCTTGGCCCATAAGGCCCAATAACCTCTCGGGGCCTCCAGGAACCCCTTCCGGCACTCTGATGAATATCCGGTACATCTCGAAACCTTTTCGGTGACCAAATAGCATCGTCCTATATATCACTCTTTACCTCCGAACTATTCCGGAGCTCCTCATCATGTCTATGATCTCATCCGGGACTCCGAACAACATTTTGTCATCAACTCACATAACTCATACAATACTATATCGTCAACGGATGTTAAGCGTGCAAACCCTACGGGTTCAAGAATGATGTAGACATGACCGAGACGCCTCTCCGGTCAATAACCAATAGCGGGACCTAGATGTCCATATAGGTTTCTACATATTCTACGAAGATCTTTATCCGTAGAACCTTTATGACAACATACGTAATTTCCTTTATCTGTCGGTATCTTACTTGCCCGAGATTCGAACGTCGGTATCTTGATACTTAGTTTTGTTATCGGCAAGTCTCTTTACTCGTTCCATAATACATCATATCGTAACTAACTCCTTAGTCACTTTGCTTGCAAGCTTCTTGTGATGTGTATTACCAAGAGGGCCCAGAGATACCTCTCCGATACACAGAGTGACAAATCCCAATCTTGATCCATGCCAACTCAACAGACACCTTTGAAGATACTTGTAGAGCATCTTTATGATCACCCAGTTACATTGTGACGTTTGATAGCACTCAAGGTATTCCTTCGGCATCCGAGAGTTGCATGATCTCATGGTCGAAGGAATGTGTATTTGACATTAAGAAAGCAATAGCAACACTACAGGAATCAGGAACTTTGCCGTCCTCCATGGCTGACGGCAAAGGCATGCCTGGCGGACGGCAGAGGCCTTTGCCGCCAGCCAGCAGAACGTCTGGCTGAATAGGTACGGCAAAGGCCTCTTTGCCGTCTGCCGGCGGACAACAAAGATGCAAAGGTCTTTGCCGTCCGCCAGCAGACGGCAAAGATCCTGGACGACACATGTGTCAGGTTAGGTCCATTAAGGGGTTAACGGCGTGCTTTGCCGCCAGCAAACGGCAAAACGTCCGGCTGAATAGGCTACAGCAAAGGCCTCTTTACCGTCTGCTGGTGGACGACAAAGATGCAAAGGTCTTTGCCGTCCGCCAGCAGACGGCAAAGATCTTGGACGGCAAACTTGTCAGCTTAGGTCCGTTAAGGGGTTAACGGCGTGCTTTTTCATCCACCAACAGACGACAAAGACCTTTGCATATTTGCCGTCTGCCAGCAGACGACATATCATGCCACGTGGCGGCACCTGGGGGGCTGGCCTATTTGGACGACAAAGCATCCAAGTAGCCAGCCTATTGCCCCCAGGTTGCACAGGTAGCTGACACATGGCATATTTGCCGTGTGCCAGCAGACGGCAAAGAGCCTATATAGCCCCTGTTTTTTAGTTTTTTTCTTAAATTCATTCAATTACACACACACACACACACACACACACACACACATATATATATATATATATATATGAAAATACTTTCGACAAGCATACCAACACATATACATACCAAATTATATCCCTGCCATATGGATATGATCATTCAACACATATACATAGCAAATCAAAAGTCCATATGCAACATATAAAGCTAGCCAACATATCCAACAACAAGCATACAATGGTTTCATCCATACATACATATACAGGTAGCAAGTTTCACATTGTTCATCCTACAAAATCAAAACAAGAAGGAAGCATAAAGAGAAGAGTAGACTCCATCAACGCAAGGTTCCTCATCTAAAGCAAATCTACAAATTGGGAAAGAAGAAAGTTAGAAGAAGTAGAAGAAGAAGACTAGCTAGAAGAAGAAGAAAAAGAAGAAGAAGAGGAAGAGGAAGAAGAAGATGAAGAAGAAGAAGAAGAAGAAAAAAGAAAAATAAAAAGACAAAGAAGAAGATTCTTTCTTCTCTTTCTTTTTCTCCTCCCCTCTTCTTTATCTTCTTCTTCTTCTAACTAAGGTAGGTAAAATGCCATTTTATTGCTAAGCTAGGTAAAAATGCTAAGTGTAGGCCATTTTAGAGCTAAACTGGTAAGTAGGTCATTTTGGAGCTTACTAAGGTTATTATGTCATTTTCGAGGAAAATAAGCTAATTCTATATCATTTTGGAGGTAACAAAGATTATCATGCCATTTTTTCCTAAGTATGCTAAGTATGTCATAAATGAACTAAAGAAGCTAAGTATAGCTCATTTTTTGTCTAACTTAGGTAATTATGCCATTTAGGAGGAAAGTAAGCTAAGTATGCATTTGTTAAGAAAAACACTAGAGAAAACTTACCCTCATCACAACAAATGCGATGAAGATCGCAACCAAGGTAACAGTTGATCCAACGGCATAATGATACCAAGCCTCATTATCAACGACATATTTTCTAATCTTCTTAATCTTCAAACGCATTGCATCCATCTTCAAGCACATTGCATTCATCTTCATCTTGTGGTCATCGACGACATCGGCAACATACAACTCCAATTTCATCTTCTCTTCATTTCTTTTAATTTTTTTTCTTTCAAATACTCATTTTCATTTTCAACTAAATTTAACTTCTTGACAAGAGGGTCGGTTGCAAATTCCGGTTCACATACCTCCTAGATTAAAATATCTCTATGTCAACTTGATGGCCATAATTGTCATAAATGCGAAATGCAACAAATAGTTATAAAAGAGGATTTACCACATCTGAATCATAGAGCGGGCGAGGGGCGACGGGGACAGATATCAAGACCATGGCACTATGTATAACAAATGATCGTACAAAGTAAGAAATTTATGCAAGTAACTATATAAATCATACAATCATACAGGTAACTATATAAATCAAGTACAACATAAAAAATTGAATACCTAATAATAATCTGGATTGTCGGGTTCAATAGATGCATCATCATCATCACTATTAGTAATGGCATGCTCATCATCATCATTAATAAATGCATCATCATGTGGAAGGCCACCTCTACGTAATCGGTCAAGCATTGATAGGTCATCCGCAACAGTAACCTCTTCTAGTCCAGGCTCTTCTTGTTCCGGCTGAGGGGTGAAGTCGGGTTCACTATCGTTGTCTACTTAAATGTTCTAGGGTGAAGTAGAGCGGTTCTTGAAACGTTTTTTTGGAAAGACGTGTTTCTTGGAAGAATTCTCCTTCATATGTGTCTCGATTAATGTGAGGTTCATAATCCTCTTCATTGGGGGGAGGTGGTGTAACACGTGGCGGCACTTCATAAACGACATCCCAACCATTGATATTAGGATCACTTTGACAGGCCCACGGTAGATAGAAAACTTGGGTTGCCTGTTGAGCCATAATATAGACATCGGGAACATCCAAATGGGTGCTTTGTTTGATTTCCACTAGACCTATATGTTCATGAGTCCTTCTAGTCTCCTTCAGCTGGAACCAATAACATTTGAAGACGATGTTTGGTGGGTTTGCACCATAGAATTGAAGTTTAGAAATTGCTTCAACTCTTCCATAATACTCGGTATCTCCTTTGACGATAGCAGAGACACAACAATTTATAGACTTTCGGTGGACCATAGATAGCTCTTTGCCATAGGTACGAAAGCGATACCTGTTGATGTCATATTTGTCAAATGAACGGACCTTAAAGTCAAAACCATTAGCAACTTGTCTCAATTCGGCGTCCATAAACTCGGAATTAGCCTACAAGTTTAATACGAAATGGATTGTTGCATTAGCCACAAATTAGACGAAACAATGAAAGGTCTAATGGAAATTACCGTTTGTTTGAACCAAGAGATGAAATCGGGATAGCCGCCTCCATGTTTTGCCAGAAGCTCATATTCTTCGATAGAATCCTTTCGGATCACCGCTCCATACGAGAATTTGGCGACATATCGAATGTATCAAGTTTATTCGGGAATAAGAGCAGTTCAAAGGAATTAGAAGTTGTGAAGCAATGTACTAAGAACTTACTCGATGTACGGCCGCACTTCTGTTAGGTTGTTGAAGATATACAATGAAATGGTCTGCCCTTCTAAGAAATCCAATGTTAAGGAATTAGAAGCACCGGCTGGTGCCAGATCCCCTTTGAATAGGCTGAGGTTGGATCCACCTTTTTTGGGCCGCCAGCATTGTACCGAGGCTTCAGATTATGCAAATGACGATTTTTGGCTTCGTAGTGTGCGGTCATGAAGTTTGCCGCCTCCTCAGTAATGAATGCCTCTGCCATTGATGCTTCAATTCTATGTTTATTTTTATATTTTTCTTGAAGCGTCTTCTGCATCCTCTCAGTTGTGTAGCACCAACGATTCTGCACATGCCCTCCTAATCTTGCCTCGGTTGGGAGATGCAAAATCAAGTGCTGCATTGGATTAAAGAAGCCCGACAAAAATATCTTCTCTAACTTGCAGATTAACTCTGGCGCCAACTCTTCCATTTCTTCTACCAGGTCAGGCGATAGTTCTTTCGCACAAAGAATACAGAAGAAATAGCTAAACTCTGCTAGTACTAGCCATACATCCTCAGGGATGAAGCCACGCAACATCACCGGCATTACCCGCTCAATCCATATGTGCCAATCATGACTCTTGAGACCAAATATCTTCAATTTTCCAAGACTCGCTCCCCTCTTTAGATTCACTACATACCCATCGGGAAACATCAACTGCATTTTCACCCACAAGATAATTTCCCTCATAGCTGGTCTTCCAAGATTGAACCATGCCTTTGGCTTTGTCCAATTCTTCTTTCCTTTTGGTGGTTGCATGTTTTGTAACGGTCTATGACATAGCACCTCCTGATCGACTCTTGCCTTAGGATTATCCTTTGACTTCCCATCTATGCCAAACAATATAATATACCAAAAAGTGCCTCGGTGATATTCTTCTCAGTGTGCATCACGTTGATGTTGTGTTGGCAAAGGAGGTCTTTGAAGTAAGGCAGATCCCACAAGCATGTCTTGTGAGTCCAGGCGTGTTGCGAATTATACCCCTTGAAATACCCTGGACGCTTTGGATTTGGCTCGAGAGCATTTAACTGATCAAGGATCTCTTGGCCTGTCAACGGAGGTGGTGCAGAGTCTTCGACAACTCTACCTTTGATGAAGTTCTACTTGTCTTTCCTGAACTTATGGCGATGATGCAGGAACGGTCTATGCATGTCGAAGCAAGAAAACCTGCGACTAGCCTGAAGCCAACGAAACTGAAGAGCTCCCTTGCATGTGGGGCACGGGAACCTTCCATGCACACACCAGCCAACGAATAGCACATACGCCGGCAAGTCATGCGTCGGGTACATGTACCAGAGATGCATTATGAAGTTCTTCTTGCTAAAGGCGTCGTATGTCTTGAACCCATTATCCCAAGCTTCTTGCAATTCGTCCTTCAGCGGATGCATGTACACATTCATATTCTTCCCCGGATAGTTGGGCCCTGGAATTATCAACGTCAGGAAAATGTTCTTTCTTTGCATAATCTGTCCGGGGGGAGATTGAGTGGAATGACAAATACGGGCCAACAACTGTATTGGGTTGCCATCAGACCAAACACACTGAACCCATCCGTGATGATGGCGACTCGAGGATGCCTCGGATCTACCGCTTTGTCGTCATGTAATGCATCGAAGCGCTTCCATGCTTCACCGTCCGATGTGTGCACCATCATCAGCTTCCCATCTACATCTAGTTAGGTTCTTTTACCCGTTTTGTGCCATGTCATCTGTCTTGCCGTCTCTTCGACCATGAAAAGACGTTGAAGTCTTGGTACGATTGGCATATACCAAAGAACATTAACGAGGATTTTGGTCTGTGTATTCTCACTCATACCGTTGTCTACCACAACATACTTAGATGACTTGCAAATGGGACAATAGCTCAAGTCCGCATACTGAAGCCTAAATAAGGCACATCCATTCTCACAGGCATGTATCTTCTCATAGGGCATCTTAAGAGCATGGAGGATTTTGTCTGACTGGTATAGGTTTGTAGGTAGTACATGGCCTTTGGGTAGAAAACATCCAGATATTGTCATCATCGAGTCGTAGCATTCTCTGCCCAAGTTGAATTGAGCCTTCAGAGCCATTATTTGTGAGATGGCATCCAGCTGACAAAGCTCAGTGTGCTCGTGGAGAGGACGTTTTGAAGACTCCAAAATTTCATTAAAGGCCTTTGTAGATTCCTCCATCTCATTGTCCGAGTCCCGAGCATCATCAAAGTCTTGCACCATGTCTTGCATCCTGGTACCATGCTCGCCAGTGCGACGACGAATCACCTCAGCTCTGGCACGTTGGGCAGACTCGCCATGAAATGTCGACACTGTATAATATGGCGTAAAACCCCTCTTCTGCAGGTGTTTTCCCATTTCATCCTCTGTCCTCTTGTGCAAATTGTTGCACCCGGCACAGGGGCACCATGTTGTACTCTGGCCATTTGCAAATGTGGCTCTTAGAAACCCCTTGGTTTTTGTTAATCATTCAATGGTCATGTCTTTCTGACTAGTGTGACTGGTGTACATCCACGCACGATCACTCATCTTGCCTAGCTACTGGACACATAAGAAATATATATACAAATTAATCAGCATGTATATATTCACCAGTTAATGGAGTTTATCACTTTTATTACGTCCATGCAACCTAGACTCTAATAGGTAAAAATAGGTCCTAATCACACCCGAGCATGTGTAGATTGGGTTCATTTTCCCATGCTCTGCTTCGGATCCGACGCAAAATTTCTGCAGCACCTCCCCACTGTTCTCCTGATACATGTCTCGGCAATAAGAAGAGAGGATGTGTACCTGGAGATCAACAGGGAGGCACTCATGAAATTCTGCATCGGATCCAGAGCAGAGCATATGGGAAAACGAATCCAATCTACACATACTTGGGCTGTCCATGGATAACGTTGGACAATTCAAAAGAATCACGATTATAAATATGCAAATGCATGCATATTTACAGATGTAACCCTTTCGAACGGGAGACACATAGTGGTCACGCATACTGATGATTGAAGACACCTATAGATAGCAAGTTTCATTGGCACGAAGACCGGAACAGAGCAAATAAAGCAAGAACGCATGGGCGGAGCTCGTCGAACACTAGATCCTCACAACAACGAAAAAACTGCACATTTAAATCGAAAGATGAGTAGCATAGAAATATTGTTTTTTCCGTCAACCTAACTAAATATTTACGACACGACGAGAGGGTTAGGGGGTTCCTTGGCGTCGATGGAACCCTAAATAGCAAGTATCATCGATGTGAGATACATGTGGCGCTCGGTGTTGAACACTAGATCCACGTCCCATAAGTGATGCCAACGCCCGGCGTCCTACAACAATAGTTCTGGTGGCCGATGATGGTCGAACACTGTCGGTGTCAAAACCGGTGGATCTCGGGTAGGGGGTCCTGAACTGTGCGTCTAGGCGGATGGTAACAAGAGACAAGGGACACAATGTTTTACCCAGGTTCGGGCCCTCTTGATGGAGGTAAAACCCTACATCCTGCTTGATTGATATTGATGATGTGGGTATTACAAGAGTAGATCTACCACGAGATCAAGGAGGCTAAACCCTAGAAGCTAGCCTATGGTATGATTGTTGTTCGTCCTACGGACTAAAGCCATCCGGTTTATATAGACACCGGAGAGGGCTAGGGTTACACAGAGTCGGTTACAATGGTAGGAGATCTACATATCCGTATTGCCAAGCTTGCCTTCCACGCCAAGGAAAGTCCCATCCGAACACGGGACGAAGTCTTCAATCTTGTATCTTCATAGTCTTGGAGTCCGGCCGATGATGATAGTTCGGCTATCCGGACACCCCCTAGTCCAGGACTCCCTCAGTAGCCCCTGAACTAGGCTTCAATGACGACGAGTCCGGCGCGCATATTGTCTTCGGTGTTGCAAGGCGGGTTCCTCCTCCGAATAATTTATAGAAGATTGTGAACGCCAGGATAGTGTCCGGCTCTGCAAAATAAATTCCACATACCACCGTAGAGAGAATAATATTTACACAAGTTCAATCTGCTGACGTATTTTGTGGCGTGACGTCATACCACAGCCAAGTCTTTATTCGAATCGTTTTTATTATACCACCTCTGCGCGTCTAGCGAAGCGGTTTCCTTGGCACGTCTTGTCAAAGCAGAGATCGTGTTCCCCTTATTCCGAGACTCCCATCAATACGGACGTGGGTAACCCAACCGCGCCCGTTACCACGCCCCTCCATCGAAGGCGGGTTCCAAACGGTGACGGGGACGGCTCTTGGTATTCTTCCTCTTTATAATGAGACCAAGGCCCGTTCTTTTTCTCCAATCCTCAATCGAATCCGCCCCTCGCCCCAAGTTCCAACACCCAGGGCTCCAGATTCGGGTACTTTCGACCTTCGACAATGTCTGGCTCCGACCTACGAGGCCGGTGGATACCTTCCTCCGTCACGGAAGAGGACGTGCTAAAATTGAGAGATGCCAGGTACTTAACCTACGAGATTTCGCATAGGTTGCCTGCCCGAGGGAAAGTTATTCCTACTCCCGAGCCCGGCGAGAGCGTCGTGTTCGTGTCTCACTTCCATCGGGGTTTAGGCTTCCCGATGGATCCCTTCGTGAGGGGGCTCATTCTTTTACTATGGGCTGGAATTCCACGATTTGGCTCCGGAGTTCATCCTCCACATCTCATCTTTCATTGTCGTCTGCGAAGCCTTCCTCTGCACTACCCCTCACTTCGGCTTGTGGCTCAAAACCTTCAACGTGGAGCCGAAGATGATTGAGGGGCGTCAGGCAGAGTGCGGCGGGGCGGTTATAAGTAAGAGGGCCGATGCTCCATGGCCCGAGGGCTCTTTCCAGGAGGAGCTCGGCTTGTGGCAATAGGAGTGGTTCTATATCACCGCTCCCAGGGGCAGCAGGCAGAGGCTGTCGTCCGCCTTTCGCCCGGGCCCTCCACAACGGCTGACGTCATGGGCCAACAAAGGGCTTGACTGGGGGACATCCAAAGACGTCCCCCTTTTGCAGGGCCGGATTCGAGACCTCCAAGAAAGGGAGATCAATCTGGTCGTAGTGACACAGGTTATGCTGATTCGGCGCCTTCTGCCCTGCAAACGTCGCCCTATCTGCATGTGGGAATTTAATCCGGAGGGACCACGAGCTCTCCAACACTTCATGGGTTTGACACCTGTGGAGATGTACAAACTGTTCTTCGGATCGCAAGAGATGCATCCAGACTCGACCGAGGATGCTGGCCTAAGCTGCAATCGCCCGGATTCTCAAGTAGCCCTGTGTCCGGACACATTGTCCATTCATCTATCATGGGTTTGCCTTTTAACCAGCTATCCCTTGGACAGGAGTGGATAGCGCAAGCAAAACTGATACGGTGTCCGGCCCCCCTCCCTGAGACCATGCCGGATCCCGTATTAATCAAAATGTTGGAAGTTGCACCCTCGGAGGATGGCGAAGGGGGGCATAGGGAAACTACCACCTCTACCAAGGAGGCTTTCAGTAAGGGGGGAATCGAGAATCCCTCCCTTCAGGGGGAGAAGAGGACCGCTTCCGAAGACCCAGAGGCCAAGGCCTCAAAGCGGGGAAAGAAATCTGCACCGGAAGGTCCTGTGCCAGGAAGATCCCCGACTGCACAGCCTCCCCAAAGGAATCAGCCCTCTAGCGGGCCGTAAGTAAAAAAGGGGAAGTTTTGTAATAGGGGACATTCCTACTTTATTTCTGAGGGTAACCGAAGTTTTCACCTTGTAGTTCGGATCTCAGCCCTTCTCAGCAGAGCTCATCTTCGAGGGACCTTCGTCCGGAGATGATGGAGAGCGAAACGCCTCCATCTGTCGCCCCGTCAGGCGGGGCAGACGATCCTGAGGTGTCGTCACGGAGGGTCTCCCCGAATCCGTCGGGGCCGGGGAGTTCGGCACCCACTGGAGTACGGCTGGTGGAGCTGCAGGATTTGCTTGAGAGGGCGTCTATCTCAGAAGATCACCGCACTTTAATGAGTATGGTGATTGAAAGGATCTCATCCGCCGAGAGCGGATTGCATGAGGCCGTCGGAAGTTTGCTGACGGGGTTTGAGGTACGCAAAAAATGACATACCTTTTGACAGTTCTGCACATAGAGTGTGCCCTGTATAGATAGTAGCCCCTGAGACTTGGGATGTTGTCGAAAGTGACAGCGTGCCGAGGATCATAGTCTTAGTTATAGAATGTCGCCTTTCCTATGCAAGTGGCGGAACATTCGGTGGCCAGCCGGACTGATGGAGTTGCCGAGCTGAAGCGGCAACTTGATGTTGCGGATGCGGACATCGCCCTGGTCAATAAACGACTTGATGAGTCACAAGGTAGGTGGTTTCTCCGCGGTCACCTAGTGAGGGAGCTAATGCCCATTCCTTACAATTAGTATGCTTGATGCAGATGGTGCCGCTGCTGTGGAAAACCTTCGAGCAGAGCTTGCTCAAGCCAAGGAGCAAGCCAGGAAAAGTGATGCGGCTGCCTCGAAGGCGGCGGAGGAATTAAAAGCCGAAAAGGCTGCTCACTGCCGAAGCAGGGAGGAGATGGCCGGAACGGCCGTGAAATTAAAATATGCTACCGACCGCTATGAGGTTCTTGAAAGAGAACGCCGAGCGAAGCAAGAGGACCTGAAGAAGGCCGCCGCCGAAGCCAAGGATGCCCGTTGCGCGATGCGGGCTATGAAGGAGGAACTACATCAGGCCGGAGACATTGCGGCTGGAAAGCCCTTTCTACTGCGTAGGAAGTTCACGGATCCGAAGTATGCTCAGTTGGGCCAATTGTGTGGTGCGGAGGATCCTTATCTGGATTTGGCGGTGAGTGCGGCGGACGCAGTCGTGCACTTCCGAAGCCAGAAGGATCACGAAATGGAAGAGCTTTTCTGGTCTCAATTCCATAGTCCGGAGCGTCCGCTTCCGTTGTCCGATCGGTTGGCTGAGTGGGCTGAGCTGAATAGATTGTCCAGACTTGCCATGACGGATGTGGTGGCTCATCTGTGGCCAGAAAGGCCCAAGCCGAAGAGTTATTTTGGTTTGTTGCAGCAATTCCTTGAGGTGGTGCCGCATATCGAGGCGATGCAGTGATCGGCATGCATAGAGGGTGCACGAATGGCTCTCGCCCATGTTAAGACATACTGGGCGGAGATGGATGCTACCGATGTTGCATCCCGAGGTTCGGACAAAAGCCGATTACCCGCCGAGCACTATTTTGAGGAAGTCATGCAGGGCACTCGTTTAATAGAGTCACAGTGCTCGAAAGATGTTATGTTCAAATGACATATATGATTTGTGGGATCATATTTATAATGTAACGGCTTTTTATACTTGTGCATTCAAGTACTGGACTATCTCCTGTGTGACCGTATATGTGTGTATAACCTGAAAGATGGCAGTCTTTGGCTTCAGCCCCCACGCACATGGTGCGGGGGTGTTTGAAAAAAAGCGCTTTTTCACACTTAATCCAACGTCTTGGTCCTTTGAAGGAGGTGATAGCATAGCAAACTAGGCAACCGGACTATAATGCTTTATCACTTTCACTTAGCCATTGGAGCTCGATGGTGGGGCTACTATATAGCCTCTAGAGGCACCGCGCTCTCCGAACTCGGGGCGCGTATGTGCCTGACCGGGAAGCGGTCCTTCATCAAAGCGGAGGAATTCTAAACATTCCAGTAGTCGATCGAGTGGTTGACCAGTCTCTCGCTATATCATGACAGTCAGTTTTCGGCTTTCTCTACTGAGGTGCTCGCCCAGCCGAACCGGGGCACAATTGCAGTAGTTCTCCTGGTGCCGCGTTAGCCGATGGAGCGGAATGTAAGGCAGCAGAACACAGGAGCTGGGCAAACCCAACATTTGACCAAAGACATGATTCGGAGTTGATGCATATAAGGCCTAACTCGAGACGTATTCGGTCTTTATGATACCAGGCAGAACAATGCCCTAAGCCCCTAGTGTCCAGGTACGGGCGAGAACTTCTGACGCGGCCGATGCCAAAACGCCAGCCTCCTCCTCAGTTATGGTAGTAAACCGGGGGATGCGTATCAACAAGAGACAGTAAGAAAGGTTTACGCAGGGTCTTAATCTGAAAAGAATCCTTGCAACGGGTCCCTGTTGCATGTCTGCGCCTATGTCTCCATTGTGCTGTATCCTGGACGGGTGTAGCACATGCTTCATCTAAAAAAGAGAAGAACTTAGTTTGGAAAAAATATCGTGCGAAAGATGTATTTAAAATAAAGTATGATTTGGAAGATGAATAAAGTTGAGCTTTATTGGCTCTCATCGTTTATACGTGCAGCCCCTTGTAAAGAGGTATGCGGCTTGGAAGCCCCTTGTTTATTTATGCCGGACTTGCCTAACCGTGTCCGAGGTCTGAATGACCTGTTTTTAGGAGCTTTTGACCAGCAAGGTCGGATTAGTGTGTGGCTGTCAAGGCAGTCTCACGTTTTCCGTGGTCGAGGAACACTCGGAATTACCCTTTAATGAGATTATGCCGCGTGGACCGGGCATTTTAAGCGTAAGAGACGCATAATGCGGTACTGCGTTAAAGCGGGCGAAAGCTTCCCGTCCCAGTAGTGCTTGATGGCTACTTTTGAATGGGGCGATATGGAAAGTGAGCTTTTCGCGACGGAGGTTGTTGGATGAACCGAACACAACCTCTAGCAGTACAGAGCTTGTGCAATTGGCGTAAAGACCTGGCGTCACTCCTTTGAAGGAAGTGCTGCTACGGTGAATTTTATTAGGGTCTATCCCCATTCTGCGGATGGTGTCCTGGTATAGCAGGTTTATATCGCTGCCGCCATCCATTAGGACTTGTGTGAATTGTAGTCCATTGATTATGGGATCCAATACCAAAGCAGTCCCTCCTGCGTTTTGAACACTTCTGGAGTAATCCTGATGGTCGAAAGTAATTGGTTTAAACATCCAATTTCGGGACTCTGCTGAGGTGGAACGTGTGGCGCGTGTTGTAGCAGGTGCCGCACTATTTTTCCTTGTGATCACATGAAGTGAGTTCACTGTTTTGACTTCTAGTGGGAAAGTCTTCTGTTTCCCGGTGTGCTTCTTGTGGGGTTCGTCGTCTTCTCTTGGTGTGTCGAGCCCCTTATGTTCGGCGTTAAGTCGGCCGGACTGCTTGAAGACCCAACAATCTCTGTGGGTATGGTTTGCAGGCTTCCTGGGGGTACTATGGATTTGACACATCCTATCCAAGATTCTATTTAGGTTGGATAGCTCATTACTGTTGTCCTTAAGAGGCAGTGTTTTATTATTCGGCCGAGAGCTTTTGAATCCGGCGTTGACCGTCGTGCTATTTGGGCCATTTTCCTTATTCCGGCGCTGATCTTTTCTGCGTCGTGATTTCCCATTTCCATCCCGGACCTCAGATGTACTTGGGTCGCTGGTACTGCATCTTGCTAGCCAGCTATCTTCCCCCGCGCAAAGCGGGTCATGAGGCTTGTTAGCGCGGCCATTGTTCTTGGCTTTTCCTGGCCGAGGTGTCTGGCGAGCCATTCGCCTCGGACGTTATGTTTAAAAGCTGCTAAGGCTTCGGCGTCCGGACAGTCGACTATTTGGTTCTTTTTGGTGAGGAACCTGTTCCAGAATTTGCGTGCTGACTCTCCGGGCTGTTGAGTTATGTGACTTAAATCGTCTGCATCCAGAGGGCGGACATAAGTCCCCTGAAAATTTGCTCGAAACGCATCCTCGAGCTCTTCCCAACTTCCAATGGTATTTTCTGGGAGCCTTTTGAGCCAATGCCGAGCTGGCCCTTTGAGCTTGAGGGGTAGGTATTTTATGGCATGGAGATCATCTCCTCTGGCCATATGTATGTGTAGGATATAATCCTCAATTCAGACTCCGGGGTCTGTTGTTCCGTCATACGCCTCTATGTTGACGGGTTTGAATCCCGCTGGAAATTCATGATCCAATACCTCATCGGTGAAACATAGTGGGTGTGCGGCGCCCCTGTATTTAGGTGTGCCGTTGTCAAACACTCGGCGGGTTGTGTTGCTCCCTGGAGTCTTCTTTTTTGGCCCATAGATGGACCTGACTGGGCCATCCTTTTTGCGAGGATCCTTATGTGTATCGTGTGCCGGCTGGTGTGCGGCGCCGCTTGCCGCTCTTAGCCTGTCATCTGGTCGTCTATCTGGCCTCTTTCTTTTTTGACTGTGGGGGCTCTACGGCCTCCTCGTCAAATTCGGGCAACAGCTTGCGCTTCGGGTAGCTCTTTGTTTGGTGACTATTGCCGTATTTATCTGCGGTATTGAGTACTTTGCTCCATTTTATTCTGAGTGCGTCCTCCGCTGTTTTGAGCTTCTGCTTTTGCTTCTTCATACTTCTTGCAGTGGCGACGAGCCTTTTATGAAGGTTCTTATGCTCCGGTGATGTGTCCGGCGTGAGATCGTCTGCCCTGTTGTTTTCGCCGGGGATTGGTTGCTTGTCCGGTTCATCCTGTTCGGATGGTTTCTTGGTGGCATGTTCGTCTTCCATGGCTTCGCCCTGCTCTAAGGCTGGGTCAATATGGGTGCCATTGTTATCGAGGCGGGACTTCGGGCGGCACTTGCGTCGCCATTTTGGTTGTTTGTCGGGGGAGTTGTCCTTCGCCACGTCCCGTTGTTCCTCTTATCGCTTCCCTTTGGAGTATCCACCATGTATACGTCATATGATGAGGTGGCTTTCCGGTGCCCGGTAGGTGCTGGTTCTTGGTCGTCTCCGGCATCGTCATCCATACCGTCGATGTCTTCGGAGTTGAAGTCTAGCATGTCGGTTAGATTGTCGACAGTGGCTACTAAGTGGGTGGTGGGTGGGCTTTGAATTTCTTCGTCGTCCGCATCCCAGCCGTCCCGACCGCAGTCCGGCCAGGGCTCTCCTGATAATGAGAGATACATTAGCGAACTCAAGATGTCGCCGAAAGGTGAGTGTCGAAAGATGTCCGCAGCGGTGAACTCCATGATCGGCGCCCAATCGGATTCCATTGGAGGGGGCGCGGGAGGTTCGGAGTCCGGAGAGGAGTCCGGCACCTCGGAATCACGAGCTTCATGAGGGACAAGGTCATTGTTCGTCTCTATCGCCGTAGAGGTTGCAGCCCCCGAGGCGGTGTCTAGCCACCCGTCCTCGATCTGCGCAGCCGGCTCTGAATTGAAGATCGAAGCGGACTCGTGTGCAGCCTCCAGGGTACTGTCCGGCTGCAGAGCTAAATCATGCCCGTCGTGACAGTGCGGCGCGCTCGGCTGTGGCTCGAATCCATCAAAGATCAAGTCCCCGCGGATGTCAGCCGTGAAGTTCAAACTTCCAAATCTGACCTGACGGCCAGGGGCGTAGCTTTCGATCTGCTCCAGATGGCCAAGCGAATTGGCCCGCAGTGCAAAGCCGCCGAATACGAAGATCTGTCCGGGGAGAAAGGTCTCACCCTAGACTGCATCATTGTTGATGATCGAAGAAGCCATCGAGCCTATCGGTGACGACACAGAGGAACTCTCAATGAAAGCACCAATGTCGGTGTCAAAACCGGCAGATCTCGGGTAGGGGGTCCCGAACTGTGCGTCTAGGCGGATGGTAACAGGAGACAAGGGACACAATGTTTTACCCAGGTTCGGGCCCTCTTGATGGAGGTAAAACCCTACGTCCTGCTTGATTGATATTGATGATGTGGGTATTACAAGAGTAGATCTACCACGAGATCAAGGAGGCTAAACCCTAGAAGCTAGCCTATGGTATGATTGTTGTTCGTCCTACGGACTAAAGCCATCCGGTTTATATAGACACCAGAGAGGGCTAGGGTTACACAGAGTCGGTTACAATGGTAGGAGATCTACATATCCTATTGCCAAGCTTGCCTTCCACGCCAAGGAAAGTCCCATCCGGACACGGGACGAAGTCTTCAATCTTGTATCTTCATAGTCTTGGAGTCCGGCCGATGATGATAGTTTGGCTATCCGGACACCCCCTAGTCCAGGACTCCCTCAAACACCTTGGTGAATTTATCTGGCAGCCTTTGCAATGAGGATTAAAGCCAAGTTTTTAAAGTTCAAACAACCAAACCGACTTGAGTCAGTTTGGGTGTTTCAAGTTTCAACACTTGGCTTTTAATCATCATTGTAGAGGCTACAAGACAAATTTGCAATGGTGTTCGACTGCCATCGACGCCGAGAACTGTTGCAGTGGGACGCCGGACGTCGGTGTCACTTGTGGGACGTGGATGTAGTGTTCGACACCGACGGCCACATGTATCTCACACCGATGATACTTGCTATTTAGGGTTCCATCGACACCGAGGAACCCCCTAACCGGCTCGTACCCGGGCGCACCCTCTGGTATGGGCAACGGCGTTGGGACCGACACGACCCACTGGCTCCACCGTCTATCCCCTCGGCGATCCACGACCGATGACCCCTCGGCTTCTTCTTGTTCCTCTTCTTCTTCTTCTTCCTCTCTTTTACTTCTTTTTATTCATCTTTAAACTAAATGCAACCTAAACTAAACTATAAACTAAATGTAACCTAAAATAAACTAAATTAGCCTAAACTAAATAAACATAAACTAAATCTAAAAAAATAGAAAAAAACAAAACAACTCACCACGAGGAGGGACGGGCGACAGCGGGGTGGGGCGGGGCGGCCGGCAAAGGGGGTGGAGCGGGGCGGCGGCGACACGGGCATGGGGGCGGGGCAGGGCGGTCGACAACATGGGTGGCAAGGGGCGGCGGCGGCTCAGCTCGGGGCACCGGGACGGCGCAGCGGGGTGGCCGAGGCGGCGGGGCACGGGGGCAGGGCGGGGCACCGGGGCGGCCGAGGCGGCGGGGGCGGAGCGCCGGGGCGGCGGGGGCGGCTCGGGCACGGGGCAGTGGCGCGGGTGTTATGAGGGGAAGGAGAGAAAGGGGAGAGAGAGGGGTGGGGCTGGCCGCTTTTTAGTTTAGGTCACAGCTCTTTGCCATCTACTAGTAGACGACAAAGAGCCTAGCTAACGGCCGTTAGTTTGGCCACTTTCTTTGTCATCAGTTGGCTAACGTCAAAGATCCTGATTCCAGTAGTGCAATGAACTAAACGATCATATGCTAAGCTAACGGATGGATCTTGTCCATCACATCATTCTCTTAATGATGTGACCCACCATCAAGTGACAACACATGTCCATTGTTAGTAAACCTTAACCATCTTTGATCAACGAACTAGTCTAGTAGAGGCTCACTAGGGACACGGTATTTGTTTATGTATCCACACATGTATTTAAGTTTCCAATCAATACAATTCTAGCATGAATAATAAACCTTATCATGAATAAGGAAATATAATAATAATAACTTTATTATTGCCTCCAGGGCATATTTCCATCAGTATCCCAATTGCACTAGAGTCAATAATCTAGATTACATAGTAATGAATCTAACACCCATGGAGTCTTGGTGTTGATCATGTTTTTCTCATGGAAGAAGTTTAGTCAACGTGTCTACTACATTCATATCTGTTGGGGATATAGCTCCGTGGTACGACCTGCCTAGGAGGGGCCTGGTTATACCATTGGCGACTTAATATAAAGATGGCCCAGGAGGTCCAAGCAGATAAGATATAAGGATGGTGGTGAGGGAGTCCTGGATTAGGGGGTCCTCGGACAGCCGGAGTATGTACTTGTGCCGGACTGTTGGACTATGAAGATACAAGATGAAGACTTCGTCCCGTGTCCGGGTGGGACTCTCCTTGGCATGGAAGGCAAGCTTGGCAATTCAGATGTATAGATCTCCTTCTCTGTAACCGACTCTGTGTAACCCTAGCCCCCTCCGGTGTCTATATAAAACGGAGGGTTTAGTCCGTAGGACAACAACAATCATAATCATAGGCTAACTTCTAGGGTTTAGCCTCTATGATCTCGTGGTAGATCAACTCTTGTAATACTCATATCATCAAGATCAATCAAGCAGGAAGTAGGGTATTACCTCCATAGAGAGGGCCCGAACCTGGGTAAACATCGTCTCCCCTGCCTCTTGTTACCATTAGCCTTAGACGCACAGTTCGGGACCCCCTACCCGAGATCCGCCGATTTTGACACCGACATTGGTGCTTTCATTGAGAGTTCCACTGTGTCGTCACGGTAAGGCTTGAGGGCTTGCCTTGTTATCAAGGACAACATCACCTCTGGGGGAGCCCTGGCTTTAGGCCAAACCCTCTGACTAGGCGGCTTCGTCATGACTGCCCGTTCATCCTCCGCGCTGATGGTGACTTCTAGGGTCATCAAAAACAGCCTCCACGTCAACTCAGAATACACCGAGCAGATGGATCCAATGGAGCTCTCGTCCTTGAACAAGCTCTTGGATCACATCGCCGCCTTGGGAGTCGCTACAGACTATGATCGGATCGGGTTTAAACCCGACCAAAGAGAGATTAACTCTCCGCTGGTCACCCATCAGATAGCGGTGGTTGAGGAGCAATACAACAATTCTTCCTCTATTCTGAGGATGAACTATGTCCGGATTCCCGAGCTCTCCGAGCCGAATACCCGTCTACGGGAGGACATGGCCCAAGCTCCAAACTTAGAATTGGACAACGGGCTAGAAAAATTGGGCAACATCCTGGAACCCGAACTGCCAAGTTCGGAAGCTCCTCTGCCCCTAGGTCTCAGATCGGGTCAGGGTTCAGCCTTAAATCTACCCACCCACCCAAATACAAGTGATCTTTCCCACATTAGACAAGAGCCCCAAGAGACAGTACATCACTTTTGGGCCAGATTCCTCCTTGTAATGAACAAGGTCAAGGACTATCGCGAGGAAGACGCAATCTCATTCTTTTGCAAAAATTGCACGGACAAGGGAATCCTCAACGCCATAAGCCGCCATGACATAGCACACTTCACTGACCTGGCGGCCATAGTACAGAAGTACTGTGCGATGGAGAGCGCCTGGAAAACCCAATCAAAATTTTGGGATCCTCCAGCTCTCCCTAAACCCCTTGTCCGAACAAAAAGGGTGCACTCTCGCAAGTCACCCGATCCAATCATAGAGAAACCAAAGCCCACCACAGGGCGTGGAACTGTATTGGAGAGATGGCTCAATGGGCCATGCAAAATTCACACAACACCGGATACCATACCAACACACAGCCTCAGAGCATGTTGGATACTCCGACAGGTGGCCAAGAGCGGCGAGGATCTCCTCATCAACGATACCGCAGAGCATCATCCTGCAGAAAATAACAATACAGTATTGACAGTCTTCGAGACTTTCGCCTCAAATAACAGGCGCAAGCGAGCACTCCGCAGCCTCGCCGAAGTCTGCCACGTTGCAGCAATAAATCCATGGAACGGCACGGCCATAACCTTCAATGCCAGTGTTGAACCGCAATTCTGAACAGTCCGAGCACCAGCTGCTTTGGTCCTTAGCCCAATTGTGGACGTCTTCCGGGTTACTAAAGTGCTCATGGACGATGGTAGCGGATTAAACCTCATCTACGAGGAAACTCTCAACAAAATGGAAATAGACAAGAGCCGCATCGAGCAAAGTAGCACGATCTTCAGAGGAATTATCCCTAGTCGAGAGGCGCAATGTGCGGGAAAAATCACACTAGATGTGGTATTCGGTACGCCGGAGAATTACAGGTCCGAAGAAATCACATTCCAAGTGGCCCCGTTCAGTAGCGGATACCACACCCTTTTAGGGCGGGATGCATTCACGAGCTTCCAAGCTATACCCCATTATGGGTACATGAAGCTCAAGATGCGTGGGCCCAATGGAATCATTACTCTAGCCAGTGATCCGGACGTAGCACTCTGTGCTGAAAACAAAACCGCCGCCCTGGCCCTTGAGGCATTATCCGAAGCCCTCGCGACCGAAGAACTAACTACGTTGCGCTCCACAGTGGACAAGGACGACGTGATACTCGACAAATGGTACAAGTCCACCTCTTTCAAACCAGCTGACGAAATAGTCAAATTCCAAGTCCACCCAGCGGACTCAACAAAAATAGCATCCATCGGGGCACAGTTGAACCCCACAATAGACGCCGCATTGCGGACGTTCTTGCGCGAGAATTGGGACATCTTTGCCTGGCACCCTTCAGACATGCCAGGTATCCCACGTAGGCTGGCCGAGCATAGCCTAAACATACTAAAGGGATACAACCTGGTCAAGCAAACTCTTCGGCGTTTTTGAGAACCTAAACGACAAGCTATGGGAGAGGAGCTGGCAAGCTACTAGAAGCCAGATTCATCAGAGAAATAAAACACCCAGACTGGCTATCAAACCTGGTGATGGTACCAAAGAACGACAAATCCTGGGGCCTATGTGTCGATTTCAAGGACCTCAATAAGGCTTGCCCCAAGGATCCCTTCCCTCTCCCCCGCATCGATCAAATCATCGACGCTACCGCAGGACACGACTCATTGTGCTTCCTTGACGCATACTCCGGATACCATCAAATCAAGATGGCGGAGTCCGATCAAGCCGCAACGGCATTCACCACTCCATACGGCCCCTTCTATTTCAACACCATGTCTTTCAGGCTCAAAAATGCCGGTGTAACCTATCAACGCAAGATTCAGACATGCCTGGAAAAACAAATCGGCAAAATAATTGAGGCATACGTAGACAACATGGTCATCAAGACCAGACACGTAGAATCTTTAATAGACGACCCGAGGCTTACGTTCGACAATCTCCGAACATATGACATCAAGCTCAATCCAGAAAAATGCGTTTTTGGCGTTCCTGCCGGAAAGCTCCTGGGTTTCATTGTTTCCAATAGAGGAATTGAAGCAAATCCGGCTAGAAAAGGCACTACCTCTCTATCGCCTTCTTCGACGCACCGAACACTTTGAGTGGACGGATGCGGCCACGGCCGGACTAGAAGAAATAAAGGCCCTCTTGGCTAGCAACCCAATCCTGGCCGCACTGAACATCGGCGAACCTATGCTATTATATATAGCTGCAACACACCAAGTTGTAAGCGTAGTGCTCGTCGTCGAACGAGAGGAGGACAGACACAAGTTCCCGCTTCAAAAGCCAGTATACTACGTATTGACTGTCCTCACACCATTCAAGTCACGATACCCACATTATCAAAAGATAGCATACGCGGTCTTCATGGCATCCCAGAAACTACAACACTACTTTCAAGAATGTTCAATCACGGTGGCCTCCAAAGTACCACTCAACGATATAATAAATAACCGCGATGCCACGGGCCGAATTGCTAAGTGGGCCACTAAGCTCCTCCCGTTCGACATCATATACAAACCAAGGTGAGCCATTAAGTCGCAAGTACTGGCTGACTTCATCGCCGAATGGACAGAAGCCGAACTCCCTAAAGAGTACGGCGCATACTCCAATTGGATCATGCACTTTGACGGCTCTAAGATGCTGGCTGGTCTAGGAGCGGGCATCGTCCTGACATCCCCCACCGGAGATACAGTCCAATACGTACTCCAAATACTTTACACAGACTCCAACAATGCAGCCGAATACGAGGCTCTGTTGCATGCTCTTCGGATGGCAGTCTCTATGGGCATTTAACACCTACAAGTGCGTGGGGATTCGAACCTCGCAATATCTCAAATAAATGGAGACTTTGGCGCCAAGGACCCGAAAATGGCGGCTTACCATAATGCCGTCCTCAAGATGTTAGCTCGGTTCGAGGGGCTCGAATTCCATCACATGGTATGAGAAAACAACCAAGCGGCGGATATCCTTGCCCGCATCGGTGCTCAGCGTGACCTCGTCCCACCTAATATCTTCTTGGAAAGGCTGTTCAAGCCATCCATGGTGTGGCAAGGGGAGACTGACAATACTAGTCCGGATCCAACCACAACCCCAGATCCCGAACACACTGACATAATCGGAGGCTCCGCCACCGAAATAACACCTTCAGCCCACGTAATCATGGCTATTATCGCCCCGTGGACAGAACCCTTCTTAGCCTACCTAAATAGGCAAGAACTCCCCGAGGACCAAAACGAGGCACGTTGCATTGTGTAGCGCTCTAAATCCTACAAGGTCCACGAGGGAGAGCTTTATAAGAAAAGCGCTACCGGAGTACTCCAAATATGCATCTCCGAAGAGGAAGGGCGGCAGCTCTTGGCCGAAATTCACATTGGACTCGGCGGCCACCATGCCGCAGCTCGGGCCCTTGTAAGCAAGGCCTTCCGTACAGGTTTCTACTGGCCGATAGCCCGAGCAGACGCACATGACCTCGTCCAACATTGCATCAGTTGCCAGCTTTTTGCAAATCAAAGCCATATGCCACCTACCGCTCTCCAAACAATCCCCATAACTTGGCCCTTCGCGGTCTGGGGGCTCGATATGGTCGGACCCCTTAAAGGAGGAAGCCATAAGAAAAAATACCTATTGGTCATGGTAGATAAATTCACCAAATGGATAGAGGCCAAACCAGTTAAAATGGCCGAATCAGGACCAGTGATAGACTTCATATCAGGGGTTGTACACCGTTACGGTGTCCCCCACAGCATCATCACTGATAATGGCTCCAACTTCACAGCTGACAAGGTGAAAACTTGGTGCGACAACATGGGAATTAAGCTTGATTACACCTCCGTCTATCACCCCCAAACAAACGGTCAAGGCGAACGAGCAAATGGTCTTATTATGAGCGGCATCAAACCCAGATAAGTGCGATCCTTGAAGGAATCAGATATTCACTGGGTCGAGGAGCTCGACTCCATACTATGGGGACTGCGGACCACGCCGAATCGCACTACCGTATACACACCATTCTTCATGGTGTACGGCGCAGAGGCGGCATTGCCCTGCGATATCATTCATGACTCACCACGAGTGAAGAGAGAGAAGCCGAGCTTGATCGGCAGGACATTCTAGATGCCCTGGAGGAGGAGCGCAACGTTGCAAAAGCCTGTTCCGCATTCTATCAGCAACATGCTCGAAGGTATCAAAGCAGAGAAGTACGGGCCAAAACTTATAATGTTGGCGAACTCGTTCTACGCCTACCGGAGAAGAAAAAGGACAAGCTCAAGCCCAAGTGGGAGGGTCCCTTCATCATTGATAAAGTTCTCACCGGAGGAGCGTACCGCCTACGTGATGCATCAGATAATAGACTCGAGCCGAACCCATGGAACGCGGCCAGACTCTGAAGATTCTACGCCTAGCGCCGAACTCTGTGTTCGTCTCCTTACCTCCGCTCTTTTTAAGTTATATCCTCTCTCTTCCTTTCTTTTTTTAAATTTATTTTTATGGCCCTAAAAAGCTTCAAGTGTGACTCGACTGCACAATATTGACGCGCTATGCGCAATCACTATACCTGGGGGCTTCTTATACAGAAGCTTAATATAATTATCTTCCGGGCTTCATGCCCACTACATATGTGTCACTTTTCAATATGTACCTTTTCTTCGCCATTATATGCATCGATATGACTTAAGTTTTGGCCAAGCTGGGTTGCCTGGCTCCTGTGTTTATGCCCTCGTTCCCATTAGTTCGGCTAGGGCATAAGGGGAGCACCTTTGTGATTGTTACTGCCGGGTCCGCCGGATGTGTACCTCAGACTGGGTGAAGCCGAAAGCTAGCGTTCTTAAGGGAATATTCGGTCGGCGAACAAAAGATGTTTCTTACCTATTACAATGTAAACCCCCAGATGTTTTATATCCCGCATCTCTGTTTGCAGTTCATACATGCACATTAATGTATGCCTACCCAGGGAAAGGAACCCTTAACAGAACTATTCTCTCTGGAAGATGTTTCTTACTATCCATGTAATATAACATAACTAGTTGGTACTTGTCTGTTCAAGCACTTATGACCCCTACGCCTGGTTTCCACGCGTACGCCGATTTACATAACTGAGCGGGTATTCGGATACACTCCGACTGTCGGGTTCGGAGGTTGAAGCGAAAAGGTCCACCATGACAAATGATTTACAATCCGGCTAGAGACAAAATATGTCAATTGAAGTACACAATCACTTAGACTGCCTAAATTCTTCTTCTATACCATCCAACAGGTTGTCTAGCCTACAATCCTGTTGGGAATACTTTGCAGCTAATCCTACCTGGTCATATACCAGACTAACGGGAATCTCTTTCCCATATAACCCTACAGGTCCGACCCGGGCCATGTGATTCAGATCAACCTTGGTGTACCGCGTTTTCACCATGGCCCAGGCTTCCCTCGCACCTTGTCGGCAGGCTGATATCTTCCATAATCGTAAGTGCCATCGTGCTCCCTTGAGAATCTCTACAAGCTCCCCCATGCCTCCTGGCAGGGACGCGGATGGCCACAAGGTCTGGGAAATACCCTGCATCACCTGCCAAACTTGTTCGTGCAGTTGTGAAAGCTCTTGCAGAAGATCGCCTGTGGATCCGGGCATCTCCTCTTCGGGACGACCTGTTAGCATACCTATAGACATAACTCTGTTAGCCCGCTTCTTCGCCGAACTGTGTAAAGGTTCGTTTGAGCACATACTAAAAATGCCGCGTCGAAGCCTCTTGTTCTCCTTCACGGAGTCAGCAAGCTGGGCCCGAATGTCTTCCAGTTCAACGCCCAGTCGGTTATTGGCATCTTGGAGATCGTTTTTCTCTCGCCTAACCCGCATAAGCACACGCTCGCCAACCTCTAGCCGTCGTTGAGCATGTTTCTCATCTTCTTGTGCAATCTTCGGGTTCGTTCCGGGATTGTCTGCAGAATCTATTGTTAGATTTGCAAACATGCCAAATACTAACTGGTACACGTAATTAAGTTCTTTTTGATCAAAACAAGTATTACCAGATGAGGCCTTCTTGGATTCCTCCATTCCGGCAATTGCGGCCCTTAGCCGGGCTTTGCACTCCTCCAGCTCTTGAGTCAAATGGGTATTCTTCTCTGTAAGAACCTATGCATACAATGATCCTTAAATCAGTTGTGCCAGCTGTTTCAAGTCTCAGGGGCTACTGATATACATAATTATCCGATTTTTCTTACCCGTATATCCTTTGAATACTGGTATGTGGCTCTAGCAAGCCCACCCTGAGCAACTCGGATGTACGCGTCTCCCGAGTTGAAGGCATTGAACGCCTCTTCAGAGAAATTAGGGTCACGGGGTACGGCGCGTCGACGCCTGTGATTCATGGCGCTTTCCACTTTGGATTTTGTAGCGGATATTCTATCCGCATCATCTGTAGGAGGACCGTCCGGCGTTGTCCCCGCGTTAGCCTCCGCCCTTGAGTCCGGCTCTAGAGTCCGGCTGGTGGAGGCGTGGCTGGTAGGATCTCCGGACACAGTCCGGCGAGCGCTTTTTCTGCCAGGGGACAATGGACATTGTTATATTTTAGAGACGATAATCACGGAGCAGTTTTTTAATCATACCTCTGCGACGGCGCCTCGGTCCTGACTGCCTTCATTTTAAGCCTATCCGGCTTCAGTGCCCCCTGTTGGCGAGTCACCGCGGGTTCGGCGCGGCGCTCCGATGGCCTTCCCTATAAAGCGCAATACATGTGCGGTGGGTAAGGCATAAAGAAGGGATCCTTCTCGGAAGTTAGGACTCCGGTTCTTACTTACATGTGACACAGGGAGTAGGCCAGGATAATCGGCTATGATGGCCACCAAGGCACCGTCACAGCTTGCCTGGTAAAACTTCCTGTCGACGAGCTCCACAAATATGTCCGGATCTTCTTCAAGTCCGGGGTCGAGGGCCCGGTTGTGGTCCTCTAGCTGTGGAGGTGGGCTGTGGACCTCCCTCACGGCTTTTCGCAGTTCCTGCTAAGAATTAGAAAGGTAAATATCCGTGATGAAAGGATGCGGAAAAGAATAGAGTTGAGTAAAAGATAACAGCTCACCCAACTTGGGGGGTTGTACATGGAAAATCCATCCTGTGGCTTGATATGGATAAACTCCTCTTCTTCTTCTTTATACAAATCGGACAATATTTTCGCCTGGGTGGTGGCGGAGTCCGGACCTTTCCGACCACAGCGGGTGGCATCGTCCTCTCCATTAAAGTGCCACATGGGACGCCCCCGATACTGGAGTGGCTGCACTCCCCGCATTATGCATATTAACATAACCTCGATTATTGTCAATCCAGATTTGGCCAGCATTTTTATCCTGCCCATCAGATAAAGGACCTCTCTGTTATCTTCCTCCTGGGGGCTTCGGGGACGCCAGCTACGACGTTTCTTCAGTGGGGCATTGGCAAACTCAGGAAGGCCTATCCGGATAGGGTCCGGAACAAGGACGTCCTCTATATAAAACCACTCCGAAGGCCAGTCTTCGGATGTCTTCTTCAGAGTAACGGATAGGTATCCGGTCCGGCGATGCGCCATACTTCGGCTCCGCCAACTTGGTATATTGACCCCTCCTGATTGCGAGGGACGAGGCAGAATAGCCTCTTCCATAGCTCGAAATGAGCTTCGCATCCCCGAAATAGCTCACAAAGGGCTACATAACCTGCGATGTGCAGTATGGAGGCAGGAGTGAAGTTATGCAGCTGGAGGCCGTAATACTCCAGGAGCCCGCGGAGGAACGGATGGATTGGAAATCCGAGGCCCCTCAGCAAGTAAGGGACAAGGCATACTTGCTCCCCCTGGATGGGTTGGGGAAACTCTCTGCTTGCTCCGCGTCATCATAAGTGGCTAGTCCGGCTCGGACGGGGACGAGATATGCAGGCGGGAGAAACCCCTGGGTCTGCAACTCCACCAACCGGCCGTGGGATACGGTGCACTTCACCCAATCACCTGGCTTAGCAATGTGGGAGCAAGAGGAAGAGCTGCGGGGCCGGCCATGATGGGATGGTTTTTTCGGGCGCGCTCTGATGAATCCTCGCTTGGGGAAGATGGTGTGATTTGGATCTGAGGATCCCCGTCTCTTTAATAGACGATTTACTAACATGGTCAGGGTGGCAAATGTAAAAATGCCTCGACTTCTCGCCGCTCGGGACATGGAGACTGCCATTATTAAAATACAGAAGCCGAGGAGTGCAACATTAATGGGAAGCCGGACACTACTCGTTATAATAGGTACTCTGGATTTGGAGAAGAACCCGCCTTGCAATGCCAAAGACAATCTGCGTGCCAGACTCATCGTCATTGAAGCCTGGTTCAGGGGCTACTAAGGGAGTCCTGGATTAGGGGGTCCTTGGACAGCCGGACTATGTACTTGTGCCGGACTGTTGGACTATGAAGATACAAGATTGAAGACTTCGTCCCGTGTCCGGGTGAGACTCTCCTTGGCGTGGAAGGCAAGCTTGGCGATTCGGATGTATAGATCTCCTTCTCTCTAACCGACTCTGTGTAACCCTAGCCCTCTCCGGTGTCTATATAAACCGGAGGGTTTAGTCCGTAGGACAACAACAATCATAATCATAGGCTAGCTTCTTGGGTTTAGCCTCTATGATCTCGTGGTAGATCAACTCTTGTAATACTCATATCATCAAGATCAATCAAGCAGGAAGTAGGGTATTACCTCCATAGAGAGGGCCCAAACCTGGGTAAACATCGTGTCCCCCGCCTCCAGTTACCATTAGCCTTAGATGCACAGTTCGGGACCCCCTACCCGAGATCCGCCGGTTTTGACACCGACGGGTAGTTCATAAGGCAAGCTTATTGGAGGCCCAAGACCCGGAGGTGAATCAAGACCCGAAGGTGTGAACCGTCTATGAAGGCTTGCTCTGTAAAGACTTGATTAGTTAGAAACCGAGCCGGTCATGTTGTGTGAGCTGGCCCGGACTCTATAAGTCGCCAGGCCTCGACCTATGTATATAAAGGTGAGACCTGGCGGCGGGTTAACTCAAGAAACAACCAATCGAGAACTAGGTCAAGCATATTCGCTCCCTTGTAATAGAAACTCAAGCAATACAACTAGAAGTAGGACGTAGGCTTTTACCCCATTGAGAGGGGCCGAACCTGGGTAAATTCCTTGTGTCCTTTGTCCTGTTCAACCCCTTCAAGCTAACCTAGTTGCGATGGCTCCACACATAAGTCCTTTCACTAGGGCATCTGCCGTGACAAATCCACGATAGTTGGCGCCCACTGTGGGGCCTGCGCACGGTGGTTTCGAGTTCTTGAAGGGCGGCTTCTTAGGGATCAAGGGATACACCATGGGCCAGAGACCAAGAGCCGCCGCGGCAAGATCTACATCGACAACGTCGGATGGGGTCCCGAGGATGATGCGATCGAGTACGGGTAACAGGTCCCCTTCGGCGGAATTCACGTCTTCATCGGCAAGATCGGCGAGTCAGAGCCTGAGCCGGACGTCTGCACTGACACCATCGGGACGGCTCGGCGAGCGCGACCCGCCAAGATTCAACTTGTCGTGAAGCACACTTTTGTTGGTTTTATTCATGGGGCGGATCTTGAGGAAGGATCTATGTCTGGTGGAGAGACAACCATCTACTCTGGTGATGAGTCCTCAACCAGCGAAACCGGGTCAATCTATTGACTGCAAGACGGCGGGCTCGATGGCTATTCCGATGGTGATAGTATTTCAGACCCCTATGAGCCGCCGGCCAGGGCTGCTATCTTCATGGCCGGTACACAACAGGTGCTGAATTCATCAACTGCTGCAGCTATGACCTCTAGTTCAACGGCTGCCGCGATGGTCGGGGCAAACGGCCCTGTGCGCTCGCCGACTCAGGTGTTATCCGAGCTCTTGGATGCTTTGGCAACTCTATTAGCTACATAGGTAGCCCTAGCGACTCAAGCACAATATAAGGTCGAAGTTGCGAAACTATGGGATGAAGTAGCTCAGGATAAGGAGGAGCTTAATGCTAAGAATGCTAGGATGGCAACAGAGCGAGCTGCATTAGAGGCCGAGTCACAACGGATTCAAGCAAAAACTTCCGGTTGAACTTGGATCAGAACGCTTCAAATGTTGTTCTTCAAACGAGGCATGAGAGCCGTCTACCTTTGGAGTTTGAGGTGAGGAATATTTTCAATACACTTGGGGCAGGACCAAGTAACCCGCCCGAGGTGACCCGAGCTGTCGAGGCGCCCGTGGCCAGGGAGACAGTTCAACCGCATGTAGCAGACCCGCCTCGTTTGAACTTAACCCCGCCTCAGCAGGTGTTAACACCACCGGGTCATTATTCTAACCCTCTGGATAACATGATTGCCGCCGCTTCACGGCCGGCGACTCTCCAAGTACAAGGCGAGTCTCCTACGGCGGTTAAGGTCCAAAAGGTTGCGGAGCTTCTTCAGACAGTTGTAGCTCAGCAGGCGGCTTACTCATATAGTTGCGAGTGGATTCATTCAACTCACCCCAATCGAAGTTACATCCCGCGTGTTTAATCGCCGGTGGTTTCTAGCAATGAGCGGCACTATAACCCGCCCCTTGGGCATGACCCTCCACGTGTTGATAACAATGCTCAGTCCCTGATGGATCAGCCCAGGGCACGTCAAGAGGCAGAGCTGGCGGCTCATCAATAGCTTCAGCGTAACCCTTCGACATCTGTAGAAGCCGAGATGACTTCCTAGACAGTGGGTGTGCCATGCTTAGCACCGACTCTTCACAATGAGCAGTTGCCAAAGGACTTCAAGGGTCTTCGAAAGGTGCCCAATTACACAACTGATCAACCTCCTGAGGCTTGGATTGAGAGCTATGAGCTGGCTATGGAGATGTTAGATGTTAACGACGGTGTGTGCACCAAATATTTCACCATGATGCTCGACGGGCCGGCTCGGACATGGTTGAAGGGATTACCCCCTAATTCTATCAATTCATGGGCGGAGTTAAAAGCGCGAAGACACATCCAAACAACTTCTGTCGATCATCGATTTAGATGCTTGTGTCCAGCGCAAGGATGAGTCAGCCCACCATTGAGTCCGTCGGGTGTCCACTATTATACACTCGTCGGATAGCATCAATGTCGGTAATGCTGTTCTGATTTTGGAGAATAATTGCCGTTTCACCCCTCTCAAGCAAAAGTTAGGATGGCTTAAGCGTCATTGCAATGACATGGGAGAGATCATGGCGGATCTCATCAAATATGCCGACTCTGACAATACTAAATATCCGGGGTCGATGAGGAGAAGTCCAACAAGGGGAAGAAAACGGCAATGGGAAAGGGCAACAACCAAACATGATAGGGCATAGCCAGGGTGGTACGGTAAGCGCAAGCAACCTGATGACGGGTCAGATTTTGTGGCCAATACCAATACACAGAATAATGGTCAACACCGAATGGGAAAACCACAACCTCGGGTTGGAGGGCCAAAGTTCAACCTGGAGGCGATGCTGAACCAGGCTTGCCCAAAGCATAGTTATCCAGACAGGCCGTCAACTCACTTGTGGAAAGATTGTTTCATCATGAAGGAGTATAAGAATTCCAGCTTTCATTAGGACCACCATAACAATAATGGCCCGCACGGCGGGTCAGGATCCGACTCGCATGTGCCCGACTTTGGAGGTGGCGGCTCAAGTTCTGGATTTCAAGGTCAGGGGAATCAGGGCGGTTTTAACCAGCAGCCCAATCAGGGCAATCAGCAATAACAGTCAGGGTATCAGAGTAATCCAAAGCAGCTTAATAGCAGCCAATATTTTGTTTTCACCACAAGCCTGTGCAAGTGAGACCAAAAGGTTCATAAATGAGTGGTAGGTGCAGTTGAGCCGGCCGTACCTCGATACTTACGATGGTCAGAGCAGCCAATTGTATGGAGCCATGAGGATCACCCGCCCCGGGTTGACAATCTGGGTCAACTGGCTTTGGTGGTAGCCCCTCAGGTTGGAGGCTACAAGTTCATTAACGTGCTTATGGATGGAGGCAGTAGCATCAATATCCTTTATTATGATACTTTTCGCCGTATGAATTTGACACACAAAGATCTTAAGCTGTCCTCTACAGTCTTTCATTGTGTGGTGCCTGGTAAGTCGGCATACCCAGTGGGCAAGATATCCTTGGACGTGGCTTTTGGCAATGAGCATGATTACAGGGATGAGACATTGAAATTTGAAGTGGTCAAGATCAAAAGCCCCTATCACGCTCTGTTTGGACGGTCAGCTTATGCCAAGTTTATGGTGTGACCTTGTTATGTGTATCTGCAGCTTAAGATGCCGGGTCCAAGGATACCATCACGGTACATGGTGACAGGAAGATAGCTTTGGAATGTGAAGAGGGCGATGCTGCTTACGCCGAGTCTGCCTGTGCAACCAAGGAGCTGAAGTTTTATAAAGATAATGTTGACCCGGTGGATATGACCCCCTTGAAGAAACCAACCACAGAGCATGACACTTTGTTGAAGTTTAAGTCGGCAGACGACATCAAACAGGTTGACTTCGTCCCTGGCGACTCATCCAAACAGTTCACTATCGGTGCTAATATGGATTCAAAATAGGAAAGCATGCTCATCGAGTTCATCCATGAGAATTGGGACATCTTTGCATGGAAGCCTTCAGACATGCCAGGTGTACCGAGAGAACTCGCTGAGCACACTCTTAACATTGATCCTAAGTTTAAGCCGGTCAAGCAATTCCTTCATCGTTTTAATGAAGAAAGGTGTAAGGCTATCGGAGAAGACGTGGCCCGGCTCTTAGCGGCCGGGTTCATCGTTGAAGTTTTCCACCTTGAGTGGTTGGCTAACCCGGTGCTGGTACTTAAGAAAAACGGCACTTGGCACATGTGTGTGGATTACACAGACCTTGATAAGGCTTGTCTAGCTGATCCTTTTGTTGTTCCCCGTATTGATCAGATCATGGATGCTATGGTGGGTTGTGAGCATTTGTGTTTCCTGGATGCTTATTCTGGATACCATCAGATCAAGATGGCAGTAAAAGACCAAGATAAGACGACTATCATCACACCTTTTGGGGCTTTCTGCTACGTATCTATGCCTTTTGGGCTCAAGAATGCCCAGGCGGCTTATCAGCGTTGTGTGCAGAAATGTTTTCACAGTCAGATTGGATGCAATGTTCATGCCTATGTGGATGATATTGTTGTGAAGTCTAGAAAGAAGGAGACTCAGTTGGATGATCTGAAAGAGACCTTTGATAATCTCCGGGTCTACAAGATGATCATTAACCTACCCAAATGTGTTTTTGGTGTGCCTGCAGGCAAGCTCTTGGGTTTTTTGGTTTCAGAGAGAGGCATTGAAGCTAACCCAGAGAAAATCAGGGCTATCACCTCATTAGCTAAGCCGGTGTGCGTCAATTATGTCTAGTGTTTAGCGGGTCGTATTGCAGCTCTAAGCCGGTTTATAAGCCGCCTAAGAGAGAAGGCTATTCCTTTGTACCAGATGATGAAGAAGACAAATCATTTTTTGGAGTGATGCTGCTAATGAGGCGTTTGAAGCACTTAAGAAGCAGTTGGTTGAGCTGCAGGTTCTTGCAGCTCCTATTGAGAAGGAACCTTTGCTCTTATATGTGGCGGCTAACAGCAGAGCCGTCAGCGTAGCAGTTGTCGTAGAAAGAAAAGAGCCGAGTAAGGAATATCCGGTTCAAAGGTTGGCTTATTATGTTAGTGAGGTCTTAATTGAGTCTAAACAGAGATACCCACATTGACAGAAGCTAGTATATGGGGTGTTCATGGCCAGTCGCAAGTTGAAGCATTATTTTCTTGGTCATCCCATTACGGTTGTCAGCTCTGCTCCTTTAGGCGATATTATTCAAAATAGGGAAGCCACAGGATGAGTGGCCAAGTGGGTCATTGAGCTTGGACCCCACGGTTTGAAGTATATGCCAAGGACATCTATCAGATCTCAAGCTCTTGTGGATTTCATCAATGACTGGATAGAGTTGCAGATACCTGAGGACAAGCCTGATAATACATATTGGACTATTCATTTTGATGGGTCTAGGCAATTGGAAGGCTCGGGGGCTGGAGTTATTTTGACTTCTCCACGAGGTGACAAGTTTTGCTATGTTTTAAGGCTTATGTTTCCTTGCACTAAATAATGCAGCTGAGTATGACGCCTTGCTTCATGGCCTAAAGGTGGCCAAAGCGATGAATTTAAGCCGGTCAGGTGCTTTGGCGACTCAGATTTGGTAGCTCAGCAGGTCTCCGGCACATGGGATTCCAAAGACCCACTCATGGCGGCTTATCGCTGGGCGGTTGATAATATCACTTGGCACTTAAAAGGTTATCAGGTGGAACATTTGGATCGAAGGAAGAACGAGGCGGCTGATGCTTTGAGTCGGCTTGGATCTCAGCGTAAGCCAGTTCCCCCTAATGTTTTCTTGATGTATTGAATAATCCTTCAGTTAAATTGCCAACGGAGGAGGATCTTGCTATTCCTGACCCGGAGGGACAGTTGGTGGTGGCTCTCCATACTATTCCTGATTGGACAGTTCCATACTTGGCTCATATGACCCGGGGTAAGTTGCCTGAGGATGAACTTTTGGCCAGGCGGATAACCCGGCGGTCTAAGTCTATGACCATTATCAATGGCGAGTTACACTAATGCAGTGTCACAGGCATATTCCAGCGTTGTATTTCTCCTGAAGAGGGTCGTGAGATTCTAAAGGAGATACATGAAGGTGATTATGGCCACCACGCCGACTCTAAATCTCTTGTGGCTAAATATTTTTGTCATGGATTTTACTGGCTGACGGCTCATGCTAATGCAGAGGATCTAGTTAGTAATTGTGATGGCTATCAGAAATTTTCTCGACGGCCTCATGTGTCGGCTCAAGAATTAAGGATGATTCCAGTTACTTGGACATTTGCGGTCTGGGGGCTTGATATGGTTGGACCTTTCAAGAGGTCTAAGGATAAGAAGACCCACCTCTTTGTGGCGGTTGACAAGTTTACCAAGTGGATTAAAGCAGATCCAGTCAGTAAATGTGATGCAGCAACGGCGGTTCAATTCATGAAAAAAGTAATCTTCCGTTTTGGTTACCCTCACAGCATCATAACTGATAATGGCACTAATATATCCAAAGGTCATATGAAAGAGTTCTGTCAACAGGAGCATATTCGTCTTGACGTCTCATCAGTAGCTCACCCCCAGTCCAATGGACAAGCTGAGAGGGCCAATCAAGGAATCTTGAGAGGGATAAAACCCCGGCTTATGGTCCCTTTGCAAAGGACGCCGGGTTGTTGGGTGGAGGAGTTACCCTCAGTACTTTGGAGTATCAATACCACCCCAACAGATCAACATGTTACACACCCTTCTCATGGTCTACGGGGCAGAGGCGGTTCTTCCAAGCGATATCCATCATGACTCGCCCTGGGTGATGGCTTATGTTGAAGCTGATAATGAAAAAGCATGTAAGGATGCTCTTGATATGTTGGAGGAGGAGCGTGACCTTGCGGCGGCTCGTTTGTCCATATACCAGCAAGATCCGCATCACTATCATAGCCGTCGGGTTAAGTCCCAGACCTTTCAAGAAGGCGACTTGGTGATCCGGCTAATCCAAGATCAAACAGATATGCATAAGTTATCCCCACCTTGGGAAGGAACTTTTGTGGTCAGCAAGAACCTGAACAACGGGTCATAATACCTCATTGATATTCGAGAAGACAAGGATTCACGCACATCGGAGGAGGAGACCCGCCGACTGACACGACTCCAACGTATCTACTTTTCCTAATGCCTTTCCTCTTGTTTTGGACTCTAATTTGCATGAAACTAACCCCGGACTGATGCTGTTTTCAGCAGAACTACCATGGTGTTGTTTTTGTGCAGAAGTAAAAGTTCTCGGAATGGAACGAAACTTTGCGAGGATTTTTAATATCAATAAATAGAATTTATGGGACCAAGAGATACCTGAGGGGGCACCTGGGTGGGCACAACCCACCAGGGCGTGCCTGCCCCCCGCCCCTCCTAGGCGCGCCCGGGTGGGTTGTCCCCACCTGGTGGCCCCGCTGACCTAAAACCGATGCTATAAAATCACATTATTCCAGAAAAAAATCGAGGAGAAAGAATTATCGCGTTTCACGAGATGGAGCCGCCGCCGTCTCCTGTTCTCGAGAGGCCAGATCTGGAGTCTGTTTGGGGCTCCGGAGAGGGGGGATCTTCGATCTTCGTCATCACCAACACATCTCCATCACCAATTCCATGATGCTCCCCACCGGGAGTGAATAATTCCTTCGTAGGCTCGCTGGTCAGTGAGGAGTTGGATGAGATTCATCATGTAATGGAGTTAGTTTTGTTAGGGCCTGATCCCTAGTATCCACTATGTTCTGAGATTGATGTTGCTATGACTTTGCCATGCTTAATGCTTGTCACTTTGGGCCTGGGTGCCATGATTTCAGATCTGAACCGTTTATGTTATCACCATTATATCCATGTTCTAGATCCGATCTTGCAATTTATAGTCACCTACTACGTGTTATGATCCGGCAACCCCGGAGTGACAACAATCAGGACCACTCTCGGTGATGACCGTAGTTTGAGGAGTTCATGTATTCACCACTTGCTAATGCTTTGTTCCGGTACTCTATTAAAAGGAGGCCTTAATATCCCTTAGTTTCCAATAGGACCCCGCTGCCACAGGAGGGTAGGACAAAACAAGTCATGCAAGTTCTTTCCATAAGCACGTATGACTATTTACAGAACACGTGCCTACATTATATTTATGAACTGGAGCTAGTGCTGTATCGCCCTAGGTTATAACTATCTCATGATGAATATCATCCAACGAGTCACCAATCCAATGCCTACAAATTTATCTTATATTGTTCTTGCTAAGTTACTATTGTTTCTACTGCTATCGTTACTGCTACAATATCACTACTATCACCGTTACCGTTACCGTTACCGTTGCTACTGCTGCTATCATCAAAACTATCATATTACTGTGCTACTAATCACTTTGCCGCAGATAATTAATCTCCAGGTGTGGTTGAATTGACAACTCAACTGCTAATACCTTCAAATATTCTTTGGCTCCCCTTGTGTCGAATCTATAAATTTGGGTTGAATACTCTACCCTCGATAACTGTTGCGATCCCCTATACTTGTGGGTTATCAAGACCTCTTTCTGGCGCCATTGCCAGGGAGCATAGCTATATTTGTTGAGTCACTTGGGATTATTATCACATTATCACTATGAAGAATCTAAAGGATGCTAAGACTAAGATTTTTATCTCAAAGACGAGGGGAGGTAAGGAACTGCCATCCAGCTCCGCTTTAGATTCACCTTCTGTTATAAGTAAACTTGCAACACCACAACATGCTATTAATTCTGATATGTTGGAAGTTAATTAATGATTCTACTTCTGCTATGAATGCTACTCATGATGATGCTAGTACCTTGTTTAATGTTGATGTGCCACTAGGTGAATTTCTTGATGAACAAATTGCTAGAGTAAGACAACATGATATTGTTGATTCTGATGATGAACTTGAAGCTGAAAATCTTGAAAACCTACTAGAACTAGTCGTCCTAGATATGAATTTCCAAAGGTACCTGAAGGTTATATTATAAGTGAGGAGTCAACTAGAGATATTCTTGCTTGTAAGGATAGAGATGATCTAGAGAAATTATTATGCAAGTATAAAGAAAGATCTCTGAATGCTAAAATGAAATGTGATCCTGAGTTTGCTACTTCACCTATCTTTATTGATGATAAGGATTATGAATTCTCTGTCGACCCAGAGTTAATCACTTTGGTTTAATCTGATCCTTTCCATGGTTATGAAACTGAAACTGTTGTGGCACATCTTACTAAGTTGAATGATATAGCCACCCTTTTTGCTCATGATGAGAAGATTCACTATTACTATATTCTCAAGTCATTTCCGTTCTCAACAAAGGGTGATGCTAAAGCTTGGTACAATACTCTTTCTCCTGGTTGTGTGCGTAGTCCCGAGGATATGATTTATTACTTCTCTGAAAAATATTTCCCTTCTCATAAGAAACAAGCTGCCTTGCAGGAAATATTTAACTTTGTGCAAATTAAAGAAGAGAGTCTCCCACAAGTGATGTAGGGCGGAACCCTAGGGGCTGATCTTTCACGTTTGGAGAGGATCCCTACGAGGAACACGAAGAACGCGTGGAAGGAAACGAGGGAAATCACGGGGGAACACAAGAGAAAACACTCAACTGACATGAATATGATCACACAAGTGCTAGATCATCGAGGCACAAAGTAACACGAGATCCAAAGTCAACAAGGGGCAATACAAAGGTAGCTGTTCTTCTCCGTGAGGAGGTCTTGATGGTCTTCTCCGGATTGAGGTCTTGAATCCGGGTGGATCTTCTTTGAAGAGGTGAGGTCTCTCACGAGGAGTAGATCCGTACGGATGAGAAATGCTCTATCTCAAATGAGCTAAACCAGTGCTAACCCTAGAACGTAGGTGGAGAGGGAGTATATATAGTCTAAGGGGCAAAGGGATACATGGGCCACGGCCCGGAGGCGCTGCACGCAGGCAGGAGGGGGCCGGATGTCCGGGCATCGGGCCGGATGTCCGGGCGCTCGCGAGGGGCCGTATGTCCGGGCTGTCGAGCCGGATGTTCGGGCTGGTGGAGACAGCCTTGCTGCTCTCTGGTTAGACGGGGCCGGATGTCCGGGTGGAGGGGACGGATGTCCGGGGCTTCAGGAGGGGCCGGATGTCCGGGCAGTCGGGGCAGCTTTCTGTGCTCCCTGGATGGCGTGTCCGGATGTCCGGTGCGGAGGGTCAGATGTCCGGGCTGGACGCTGGATGTCCAAGCCCTGTAGCTTCTGCTGCAGACCCGTGGTTGAGGGGTAGATCTCCAGGGGCCGGATGTTCGGGGCCATGGCCGGATGTCCGGTGCCTGGAAGCTGCCCTTGCCTTCTTCCGTTGGTTCTCTTCTTCCATGGACTTGGTTGCTTGACCATCTTCATGTGCATCCTCGGGAGGGTCCTCTTGGTACCTAATCATGCACAACATTCCGGACTTAGGTAGAAGCCATGTCTCGAGAGGATCATATGAGATATCACTAAGGAGAGAAGTCGCCTCGGTCTCAAGAGCTCTAGCTCGTGCTCTTGTCATGGGTCCTCTTCGTGCTTGGTGAGATGATGGTAGATCCATGGGGATGACTGAAGGATGCTCCACATCATCTCCCCTCCCTTGGGAAAGATCCGACCTCGGATCGAAATCCTCATCACCATGGTACGAGGAGAGATCGGTGACGTTGAAGATGTCGCTCATGTTGTACTTGTCGTGTCGGAGATCTATCTTGTAAGCGTTGTTGTTGTAGCATGCTAGCACCTTGAAGGGTCCATCGGCTCGAGGTAGAAGTTTGTGTCGGATTTCGGGTTCTGGCAGACCCTTGAGGTTCGAACACTGGGGTGCACGCGGAGATCACACCTCCAGCCTACTCATGTCTCACCGCCTCGCTAAGATCTAAACTACACGAAGAACAACTCAAGGGACACGAGATTTATACTGGTTCAGGCCACCATTGTAGTATAATACCCTACTCCAGTGTGTGGTGTGGTGGATTGCCTCTGGGGCTGATGATGAACAATACAAAGGGAAGAACAGCCTCGCGAGGGTCTGTTCTTATGGTGGTGTTGTCCCTTTTGGGGGGCGATTTGAGATGCCTCTATGCTATGGTGGCTAGTCCTATTTATAGAGCAAGGCCCCGGGCCTCTTCCCAAATATTGAGAGGGAAGGGCGCTAATAATTGGCCATTTTGAAGGGGAACATCTAGTACACTTATCCTGACTAAAGTTTGTCCTCACCTGCCAAAGACCCTGACGATGACGCTGGCTTGGGCTCCACGATGACCTCCGCTCTGCTGATCTGGGTCTTGTTGCACCGAAATGGTTGCCTTTGCTTGATACCCTTGCCTGCGCTTGCCCCCTTTGCACCAAAGGGGAAACAAGGACTCTGCACAGGCCGACGCCCGCCTGGCCTTGGTCGTCATGGCTTGCATCATGGGCACCTCGTGAGGTACCCCGCCTTGATCTCTCTGCCTCCTCGCGAGCCAGCCTGACGAGGCCGTGCCTGAGGAAGCTTCCTGTCGTCCTTCCCCGCGAGGCTTGGCCCCTCGCGAGGGTCTTGAGCGTGTGTTGACGAAGATGGGTCGTACTGGGCCAATCCTTGAGCCACGCCGCGGGCCGCAGGCAGGCAAGTCTGGGTACCCCCGTTCCCAGAACACTGACAGTAGCCCCCGGGCCCAAGGCGCGCTCGGACTTGGCTTAGCAGAGAAGCAAAGAGGCAAGTGTGAAGCGCCGCGGGCCCCAAGAGCCTGCGGCCTTGGGCGCCGCGTGGCGGTTGATTGGACGTGGGCGTCCTGGCTCCCCCACGACGCCTCGGTAGCTGCATGATTTGACAAGTCCCTGCATGCAAAACGGGTCATGATTACTTGTGATCGTGGAGGCCGACGGTTGGCCTCCCTTGGCTATATGTACGGGACGGCGCGAGCCCTTCCAGTCCATCCCTCCTTGCTACTCTCCGTCTTATTCTTGGTCGCTCGCCATCCCCATGGCTCCGCCGAAGAGGTTCTCGGTCGCGGAGAAAGGGAAGGCTCACCAGGAAGGGTCCGGCTCCCCTCCGACCAAGCACGGCCGGGGCCGCCCTCGCAAGCACCCCATTGCCCCTATTGCGGCCTCCCGGGGCCGTGGAAGCAGCCCTCTGCACAGCGGTGGGTGTTTGGTTGCCACCGAGAGGTATGCCGGGGCTGCGCGACCCCCAAGGCCGCGCTTCTGCTCGGCGAAGGTGTTGCCAGAGTTTGTCGTGTGGTCGGCGGACCCGACCGGCACCTGGCTCCAACTTCCCCGTTTCTTCATAGGTGAGCTTCCGGCTGGTGCTCCAGGCGGCCTTTGGCTTCAGGCAGATGGTTGCTGCAGCAGGGCCTCTTGGGCTACCCTGGAGGTCTCCACCACTGGGGAGGCGGCCTTGACCCGTGGCTGGCAAACATTTGCCCGCGCGCGCGGCCTGCGCCGATGTTGTGCTCTACACTTCAAGTTTGACGGTGGCGGCACCCTCTACGTGAGGGTGTTCGGGGAAGACGGCCGCCGTGCCGGATGCTGCCCCGAAGACGACGACCGCGGCCGCGCGCCCAGCCCCGGCGTTGGTTGGGGTGAAGGGGGCGGAAGGCGCGCGGGCAGCAGGGCCCGAGATCCACCAGGCTCCGGCGACTCCCCTTCGGGTAGCAGATCCTCCAGTGGTGGTCGCGACCAGCCCCCTCATCGTCGCCCTCGTCTGGGAGAGGGCAGCGGGTCGGCCCGCCGCAGCGCTCCGGTGAAGCGGGAGGCGGAATCCAGCTGAGCTCCGGAGGCAGCACGAGCCTTCATTGAGAGCTGGTGCCGAGCAAGTCGTCCCCCCTTTTGCTTTCCTTTCTCTCCTGCGCAAAAAGAATGTAATCCGTTGCCCCGAGGGGTGTGCTAAACTGTTGTTGTTTTGATTGGTGTGTTGTTCCCACTGCTTATGTGCGATGTTTTCATTCTGTGTGCCTGTGCGTGGAAATCACTTATCTTAGGGGGCTCATTGCGGCCCTCGCCTCCCGAGGCCAGTGCCTCGTCCCGCGCCTTGTGTCTTGCAGAGTTTAGTCAGCAGGGGTAGTCTCCAACCTTGGTAGTGAGGGGAACCAACCCAAAACCCCGCGATCGTGTCGCGATGCCCGTGGGGCACGGACTGGGAGGGGTGCTCCCGCAGCGGACTCGAATCAAGGAGGTTCCAAATTACGGGGCAGAAAAATACTCGCGAGGGTGCCCATGCTCCCCCCTCGCAAGACCTTGCGCGGGGGAGAACGAGACGAATAAGTGAAATGAGAGAGTCGCGAGCTCGAAATGGCAACAGTTTCAGAAAAACTTCAAATAGGAACAAACACGCCAACTGCGGAAAGCAAATGAAAGAAGCTGCGTCCGGCACCTAGTCTAGTCTTCGACGTCTTCTCTCCAGCGCGGAGCTAAGTGCTGCCACTGGGCGTGGGCGGGAGCCCCCGAGGCCCGAGGGCGACACTCCGGAGACTCTGGGGCGTGAACATCCCCACTCATTATTACGTGAGAGTGTCACGGGCGGCGAGCTTCACAGGCGTTTGCCTTCTTCACAGGCATCGGGCCTTTTCCAAAACACTGCAACTTCACAGGCATTCGCCTTCTTCACAGACACCGGGCCTTTTCCCAAAGCACTGCAACTTCACAGGCATTCGCCTTCTTCACAGGCACCAGGCCTTTTCCCAAAACACTGCAACTTCACAGGCATTCGCCTTCTTCACAGGCACCGGGCCTTTTCCCAAAATACTGCAACTTCACAGGCATTCGCCTTCTTCACAGGCACCGGGCCTTTTCCCAAAACACAGCTTCTTCATAGGCATTCGCCTTCTTCACAAGCACCGGGCCTTTTCCCAAAACACAGCTTCTTCACAGGCATTCGCCTTCTTCACAGGCACCGGGCCTTTTTCAGGGGTAAAACCTTCGGAGGTGTTGGATGTTCCACGCGTTCTGGATGGGCACCCCCTCCTAGGTCTCCAAGCATGCGAAGCCGGGCCTGGAAACATGAACAACCTTAAACGGGCCCTCCCACATGGGAGAGAGCTTATGCAACCCCTCCCTGGAGAGAACCGGTCTGAGCACGAGATCCCCTACCTCGAGAGTCTTGGGGCGGATGTTGCGGCAGTGGTATCGCCGCAGTGCTTGTTGGTACCTTACTGTCTGCAGGGCAACTTCTTGGCGACGCTCCTCCCCCAGCAAGAGATCCGTCCCCCGCATGGCGTCCTGCTGCGACTCGTCGAGTGCCAGGACCCGCGTGGAACGACGTTTGACCTCGTGAGGGAGAACGGCTTCAGCTCCATAAGCCAGAAAGAACAGGGTCTCGCCAGTCGGCTTGGTTGCGGTCGTGCGGATTGACCACATCACGGACTAGAGCTCGTCGTACCAGCCCCTGCCACAGGCTTCCGGCTTCTTCTTGAAGGTCCTGGTCTTGAGGCCCCTCAGGACCTCTGCGTTGGCTCGCTTGGCCTGATCGTTGCTGCGAGGGTGCGCCACCGAAGCGTAGCATATCTGTGTCCCAAGGTTAGCACAGTATGTTTTGAAGAGGTTATTGGTGAACTGCGAACCGTTGTCGGTGATGATGCGGTTCGGCACCCCGAATCGGCTCACGAGGCCCTTGATGAACTTGACCGCGGAGCCTGCGGGGATGGTGCGGACAGCTTCCACCTCAGCCCACTTGGTGAACTTGTCCACGGCAACGTAGAGGTATCGGTAGCCCCCTGACGCCCGAGGGAACGGTCCTAGGATATCCAGTCCCCAAACCGTGAAGGGCCACGAGAGGGGTATAGTCTGCAGACCTCCCGCCGGCTGATCGATCTGCTTGGCATGGAACTGACAGGCCTCGCAAGCTTTTACTAGATCCGCAGCGTCATTGAGTGTCGTGGGCCAATAGAACCCGCTGCGGAACGCCTTGCCGATGAGAGTTCGTGACGACGAGTGATGCCCACAGTCGCCACCGTGTATGTCCGCCAGTAGCTCCTTCCCTTGCTCTCTGGAAATGCAACACAGAGACACATCATTCGGCTATCTTCGGTAGAGCTCCCCATCCTGAAGGCAGTATGTTGTGGCCTGCCGTGCCACACGTTCCGCCTCCTCCTCCTTTTCCGGCAACATGCCTTTCGTCAGGTAACTCTTGAGCTCCATGATCCAGCACCCCTCCTGAGGTTCTAGTGCCAGGAGCAGGCGCGCTCCTGATGTCGGGCCGCAGACCGGGGCTCCCGAGGCTGGCGGCTGGGGGAGCTCCCCCCTAGGTTGCAGTGCTTGATAGTGACGGCATCGCCGAGGGCTTGAAGAGCCGCTCCTCGAAGACGCCAGGCTCCTGAGGTAGCCGCCTGGATGCCCTTTTTGCAATATCATCAGCCTTTTGATTGGTGCCGTGAGGCACATGCTGCAACTCCAGTCCCCAAAACTGCTTCTCCATCCTGCAGACCTCCGCGAGGTAGGCTTCCATGTGCTCATCCCTTGGTTCGCATACTTTGTTGGAGAAGTTGACAAGGAGCTGCAAATCACCCTTGATGGTGAGGCGCTTCACCCCCAGGGCGACTGCGGCCTTCAGGCCCGCTATCAGGCCTTCGTATTCTGCTATGTTGTTGGAGACCTTTTCCCCATGCTGAAACCAAAGTTGCACGGTGTAGTAGAGCTTGTCCTGAGTGGGGGATACGAGTACTGCACCAGCCCCTGCGCCGTGTCGGGAGAACGCCCCATCGAAGTACATGACCCATCCGTCCGGTGCCTCGCTTCCTGGGGAGAGCGATCGATCCTCGCCAGCCTCGAGGCCTGGCGCCTCTGCCCATTCCGCCACGAAGTCCGCAAGCGCAGCCCCTTTGATGACTCTGGTTGTGCTGAATTCTATCTAAAATGCCTGCAGCTCGATGTTCCACTCTGCGACTCTTCCAGCTGAGTTGGGGCTCCTGAGCACCCTTTCCAAAGGGTATGCTGAGACAACCTTGATGGGATGGCCTTGGAAGTAGTGCCGCAGCTTGCGCGAGGCCACCAATAGCGCGAGGAGGAGTTTCTGGGGCATGGGGTACCGCGCCCTTGCGTCGCGCAATACCGTGCTGACGAAGTACACAGGGTACTCGACTAGGTTGGGAGTGCCGGTGTCGCTAGCGTCCTCCGGAGGCCGGTGCGCCTCCTGAGACAATGGAGCCCCCAGCGACTGGTCATCTGGAGGAGGGGCCTCCTATGTATCGGGTGCACTTCCCTTCTGTGGCTGGTCTTCCTTGGTTGCAGCCGCGGTCGCTGTGAGGCCCTCTCGGCCCTGCTTAGCTTTAACCCAGACGGTCACTGCGGTCTTGTTCCTACACTCCTCCCTAACAGCCACCAGGGCTGCGCTGGCAGAGTAGGGGGTGGCCGCCAGGTAGAGCACCAGGGGCTCCTGAGGGCGCGGAGCTACCATCACCAGGGGGCTGGTCAAGTACCTCTTGAGATCTTGGAACGCCTTGTCGGCCTCTTCAGTCCATTCAAAGGGCCCCTTTTTCTTCATCAGCTTGAATAAGGGCAGCGCTCATTCCCCCAGCTTGGAGATGAAACGCCCTAGGGCGGTCACGCGCCCGGTGAGCTTCTGCATTTCTCTGAGGGTCTTCGGCGGGCTCATGTCCTCGACTGCCTTTAGCTTTTCTGGGCTGGCCTCGATGCCCCGGTGGGATACTAGGAAACCCAGGAGCTTGCCCGAGGGGACTCCAAACACACACTTCTCTGGGTTGAGCCGCAGGTCCACCTCGTTAAGGCTCGTGAAGGTCTCCTCCAAGTCATGTATCAGGGTTTTTGCCTCCCGAGACTTCACCACAATGTCATCAACATAAGCCTCAGCATTCCTCCCGAGCTGCCGACCCAAGGCGATGTGCATTAGCCGCTGAAAGGTTGCACCGGCATTGCGCAACCCGAACGGCATACACGTATAGCAGTACACCCCACACGGGGTCAGGAAGGCCGTCTTTCCACATCTTCTATTGTCATCTTGATCTGGTGGTAGCCGGAGAAGGCATCTAGGAAGCACAACAAGTCGCACTCGGTGGTGGAATCGACAATCTGGTCTATGCGGGGGAGCGGGAACGAATCCTGCGGGCAGGCCTTGTTGAGGTTGGTGAAGTCGACACACATGCATTCCTTTCCCCCCTTCTTCGGCACGACCACAGGGTTAGCCAGCCAATCTGGGTAGCGGACTTCGCGAATGACCCCCGCCGCCTCCAACTTGCGGGTCTCTTGGACGATGAAAGCTTGCTTCTCAGTGGACTTCCGCCTCGCCCTCTGCTTCACCGGGTGCACATTGGGGCACACATTGAGGTGATGCTCGATTACGCCCCTCGGGACCCCTGCTAGCTGACCAGGTTCCCACGCGAATACCTTCTTCTTCGTGCGCAGGAATTTTACCAAGGCCTCCTCCTACTCGGGCTCGAGGTTGGCGCCTATGGTGAAGGTGGCACTGGTGGATCCGTCCATGTCAACCAGTACCTACTTGGTTTCCGCCTTGTCCTGAATGAACAACTGCTTCTTCTTGGCCGGTGCAGCCCCCTTGGGTTCAGAGGCGTCTGAGTCTGCGGGCTGCGCCGCTGCCGCGGCCTTGAAAGCGAGCTTGAGCACTTGCAACGCGTCCCCGGTGTCTCCAGACACGGTGAGGACGCCGCTACTCTCGAGCATCTTCATGAGGTTGTATGCCGCGTGAGTTGCGGCCATGAACCGGGCTAGCGCCGGGTAGTCGAGGATGGCGTTGTATGGGAGGCCGATGGGGGCGATGTCGAAGTCGATTAGCTCCGTGCGGAAGTTGTCGTAGGTGCCGAAGGTCACCAGAAGGTGGATCTGCCCCAGGGAGCCGGCGTAGCTGCCCCCGACGTCCAAGAAGGGCCTGCTGGGCTGCAGCTGTTCCAGCGGTACGTGGAGAAGGCTGAAGGCCTCCACTGAGAGCACACTGAGGCCGGTGCCGCCGTCGGTGAGGGTCTTGGTGACCGCCACGTTGCAGATGGTGGGGGTGCACAACATTGGGAGCGCGCCCGAGCAGGCCGAGTTGGAGGGGTGATCATCCGAGCTGAAGGCCAGATCGGCTTTAGGTGCCGCCCAACCCGGAGGCACCCCGCGCGGCACAAAAGCGGCGCCGATCTGGCGGACGAATGGCTTGATGTGGCGGCCTGAAGGTGGTGCCTGCGATCCGCCCAGGAGGGCTGGAACGACCGGGGGCGCGGGCGCAGCATGATGGGCGAGGAAGAGGCTGCGCAACTCCCCCCAGGAGGCCACAGAAGCCACCGGCAGGTGGAGCAGCCACATGCGCGGGACACCATTGAGGGCCATGGGAAGCCAGTTAGCCATGACCTTGTCATCGCCTCCGACCTTGAGGACGACTTCTTCATATGCTAGCAGGAAGGCCAGCGGGTCGGCCGTGCCGTTGTAGCGCGGCGGCATGTCCGGCTTGAACTTGTTAGGCCACTACACCTGTCGCAAGGCGGGGGCCAAGGCTCGAAGCCCCCTGGTTCCCGCGCCGGTGTCGACAGCCGGAGCGGGTGGTGCGTTATCCGCCATGAGGGCAGAGCGAGGTGCTGATGGAGAACGGGTCGACGGAAGGGAGAGCTCTGGCGCACCCCTACCTGGCGCGCCAAATGTCGGATTTCGTGTTCCGGCAGACCCTTGAGGTTCGAACACTGGGGTGCACACGGAGATCACACCTCCAGCCTACTCATGTCTCACCGCCTCGCTAAGATCTAAACTACATGAAGAACAACTCAAGGGACACGAGATTTATACTAGTTCAGGCCACCATTGTGGTGTAATACCCTACTCCAGTGTGTGGTGTGGTGGATTGCCTCTGGGGCTGATGATGAACAATACAAAGGGAAGAACAGCCTCGCGAGGGTCTGTTCTTATGGTGTTGTTGTCCCTTTTGGGGGGGGGGGCGATTCGAGATGCCTCTATGCTATGGTGGCTAGTCCTATTTATAGAGCAAGACCCCAGGCCTCTTCCCAAATATTGAGCGGGAAGGGCGCCAACAATTGGCCATTTTGAAGGGGAACATCTAGTACACTTATCCTGACTAAAGTTGGTCCTCGCCTGCCAAAGACCCTGACGATGACGCTGGCTTGGGCTCCACGATGACCTTCGCTCTGCCGTCCTGCTGGTCTGGGTCTTGTTGCACCGAAATGGTTGCCTTTGCTTGATACCCTTGCCTGCGCTTGCCCCCTTTGCACCAAAGGGGAAACAAGGACTCTGCGCAGGCCGGCGCCCGCCTAGCGCCTGCCTGGCCTTGGTCGTCATGGCTTGCGTCATAGGCACCTCGTGAGGTACCCCGCCTTGATCTCTCCGCCTCCTCGCGAGCCAGCTTGACAAGACCGTGCCTGAGGAAGCTTCCTGTCATCCTTCCCCGCGATGCTTGGCCCCTTGCGAGGGTCTTAAGCGTGTGTTGACGAAGATGGGCCGTACTGGGCCAATCCTTGAGCCACGCCACGGGCCGCAAGCAGGCAAGTCTGGGTACCCCCGTTCCTAGAACGCCGACAGTTTGGACTTGTGTTCATTGGGGAAGCGATCCTTGCGAAGGTGTAGCCACACGAGGTCTCCAATGTTGAATATCGTTGGATGCTTGTTGACATTGAGCTTGGTCGCGAGTCATTGTACTTGGCACTCGATGGTGTGCCTTGTATCTTCATGCATCTTCTTGATGTAGCTTGCTCGTACACTCGCATCCATGTTGGTGCGCTCTTGTAGTGGAAGAGGTAGAATGTCCAAAGGGGACAACGGGTTGAAGCCGTAGATGACCTCAAAGGGGACTTGCCGGTCGTCGAATGTCTTGCACGGTTGTAGGCGTACTCGGCGATGGGTAGACACTCCTCCCACTCATTGATGTTCTTCTTGATCAACACATGAAGTAGAGTGGAGAGCGTATGGTTTGTCACCTCCGTTTGGCCGTCGGTTTGAGGATGGTATGTCGATGAGAACAAGAGCTCGATTCCGAGCTTGGCGCATAGCGTCTTCCAAAAGTAGCTCAAAAACTTGACGTCGCGATCGGAGACGATTGTCTTTGGTACTCCATGTAGTCGCAAGATTTCCCTACAAAAGAGATTTGCAACGTGTGAAGCATCGTCTATCTTGTTGCTAGGAATGAAATGGGCCATTTTAGAAAATCGGTCCACAACAACAAACACAAAATCCTTTCCATTTTGAGTTCTAGGCAAACCAAGTACAAAATCCATGCTAATGTCTTCCCAAGGTTGATAAGGAATCGGAAGAGGCATGTAAAGACCATGGGATTGAGGTTTAGACTTAGCTTTGCGACATGTAGAGCATTGGTTGGTGAAGCGTGAGACGCCGTGGAACATCTTGGGCCAAAAGTAGTTCTTGGAGAGCTTGGCGAATGTCTTGTCGCATCCAAAGTGTCCCATGAGTCCGTCTCCATGAGCCTCTTGCAAAAGGAGCAAACGAAGAGAAGACTCGGGAATGCAAAGTTTGTTAGCTCTCATAAGATAATCATCCTTGATGTAATATTTTCCCCAAGATGTATGCATCAAACATTTAGCATAAGGATTAGCAAAAGATGGATCATTAGCATACGAGTCTTTGATGTGCTCAAAGCCAATAACATTCAACTCAAGTTTAGTGACAAGCATGCATATGCGTGAAAGTGCATCCGCAACTACGTTTTCCTTACCCTTAATGTACTTGATCACATAGGGGAAATATTCAATGAATTCACTCCATTTGGCATGACTCTTGTTCAACTTAGTTTGACCTTTTAAGTACTTAAGCATTTGATGATCGGTATGGATGACAAACTCATGAGGTCTAAGGTAATGCTCCTAAACATGTAGCACACACACTAAAGCATACAATTCTTTATCATATATGGGATAGTTAAGTTGAGCACCGGAGAGTTTTTCACTAAAGTATGCAATGGCTCATTTTCTTGCATCAAAACTCTGCCAATTCCGGTACCACTTGCATCGCAATGAACCTCAAAAGTTTTGTCAACGTTGGGCAAAGCAAGAATCAGAGCATGAGTAAGCAAAGACTTGAGCTCATCAAAAGCGGTGGATTGCAAAGATACCCAAACAAAAGGAGCATTCTTCTTACTCAAGGCATGCAAAGGAGCGGCAATAGTGCTAAAATCTTTCACAAAGCGACGATAAAAACCTGCAAGGCCAAGAAAGCTACGCACTTGTTGCAAATTGGTGGGTTGGGGCCAAGTTTTAATTGCTTAAATTTTAGATTCATCAACATGGACACCCTTGGAAGAGACAACGAAACCCAAGAGAAAACCAGCTTGTCAACTCCAAATGTGCACTTTACTGCTGTAGAACTTCTCCCAAAGCCTGAACTCCGAGGAGAGCGCCCCTGCCCGCCGTGCGTCACTCCGACGCCGGCGTCCACCCACCCGTCGCCTGCCGCTCCGGCAGCGCCGGCCACCGCCTCCTTTTTCCCCCTTCCCCCCTCGCTAGCATGGCTGGCAGCCCCCGTTCTGTCAACTCCATGTTCCCGCGGGAGAGGCCGGTCGTCTCGGGGCTCGGTCTCTCCTCGGCGTCGGAGGGCTCCGTTGAGGCTGTCGCCAGGCCGGCTGCTCCCGCCGCATCGCCGGTCGCGCGTCAAGATGTGGCAGCGGTGGAGGAGCCGTGCCGGAGGCTGTCCTCGTGGCAGGAGGTGCCGGCATCCAAGAAGACCCTGTGGAAGCGGAGGGTTGGTGCTGGCCTGCCTGCGGGGGGCCCGCGCTGCCCTTCGCCGGAGCGCCGGGAGGTCTCGCCGGAGATGAGGGACAAGTGCTTCCGCTGCCTGGCCAAAGGGCACTTCCTGAAGGATTGCACCAACGACGTCGTGTGCCTCCGTTGCGGCCTCCCGGGGCATGTCGCCTCGCAGTGCAAGCGGCCACGCAGTCCGTCGCCGGTGGAGGAGCTCCGTCGGGAGGCTGCGGCTAAGGTGGCTCGCAGGGCTGACCCCCACGGTGCGCATGCGGGACCCGGGTCGTCGTCCGTGATGGGCACATCGGCAAGGCTCCCGCCTCCTCCGCTGGCGGCTGATCCTGCGGTGGATTCGGTGTGGCCTCGGCTGACTGCGCAGCGGCTGGTGATGGCGGTCGACCAGACGATGGAGCCTTCGGAGTTGTGTGTGGTCAAGAGGACCCGGGCTATGGATGATATCGAGTTCAGGCTTCGCCAGGCTATGGTGGTGTACGTCGGTGGGGAACGCTCTGAGATTTCCCCGGAGATGGTGTTGCGTGCTCTTCAGGACAGGTTGGGCATCACCGCGGATAGAGTCTCCGTGCACAAATTTTGGCCGGAGGACTTCCTGGCGGTGTTTGCTAGGCAAGAGGATCGGAATCTGGTTGGTAGGCGTCCGGTGCTGGAATTTTGCGGTCAGCGTCTTTCGTTCAGGTAGTGGATCAGGCAATCTCAAGCTGTGTTTGGCGCCATGAGGTCCAAGGTGAGATTAGTCATTGAGGGGCTGCCGCCGCATGCATGGGAGTTGGAGGTGGTGGAGGCCCTTCTCGGCGGGTCGTGCATCATTGACTCTGTCGCGCCGGAGACCTCGGCGAGGACCGACCTCGCTGCGTTTAGGCTGTCGGCATGGACGGCGGACCCAGAGTTGATTCCTACCAGGCGCTGGCTGGCGGTTCTGGAGCCGGAGGAGCAGCGGGATCTGTTCCAACCAAAGACGCTGCAGTACAAAGTGCTTATCCACCTGGACGCAGTGACCTCGTTCCCGGAGGGAGAGGAACCATGGTTCTTGCGTGGCTCATCGGATAGCGGACAGAGCGGCTTGCCGGACCCGGATTTGGACCTGGGCGGTGATTCTAACACGCAGAGTTATGGGTGGCAGTTTGGGGTCCGTGACCAGAGGGTGACAACGCCGGCAACCAAGGTGGGCGCCGGAGTTCCGCCGGCGGTGCAACTCGCCAGCTTGCGTCGGCGGTGGTGGTGCCGGCGTGGAAACTACCGCCCATTGATCAGGCAAGAGAGAGAAGAAACTTTGGGAGGCCAGGCGTGCGTGTGCAGGATAGGCTGACATCCCGTCAGTCGGTTTTTGACCGGATCACAGCTGGGTCAGGGTTGGTGGACAAGGAGAATTCGACGGGTGTTCAAATTTCGAATCCCAAGGGCGCGTGTGAGGCGTTGGCACAGGCTGGGACGGTTTTGGCCCCGAGATTGGTTGAGCAGGCCACTACAAGCTTGGATCGGAATCATGCCCTCATCATGGCTTCGGGTGCGTAGCTGGATAAGGGCACAGACGTGACCATTGGCGGGCCCACGAGGTTTCGGCCTGTGGGATCCAATGGGGGGATGCATGCGGGCGAGGCACCAATCCTCAACCGCGCCCCCGAGGCGGAGGTGGATTCTGTGCCACCACTGGTGCGCGGCGACAATTCTGTTGATGTGCTGGATAGGACGGAACTATTGGAAGTCGGGCAGGTGAGCCCCACTCTTGCGGTGGTGGGTCCTGTGCAGCCACTGGTGAGCGGCGACAACATTGGGCTGGAACGGACGGATGGCCAACCATCAGGCGGGCAGGTGGCACGCACACCAGATCCTCTGGGTGTGGAGCTGGGTATGGTCCAGCATGTGACTACAGAGCGGCATGTGTGCCACACGCTTGGAGGGCAATCGTCTGCCGCACCGGATCGCTTGGCCACGACTGGGACTGGGTCCGACCTGCCGGGCTCGAGACACACGGCTGGATTTAGCGAAGTGGGACCCCAGGGCAGGACGGGGGGAGTGGATGGCCCAATGATTGGCGTGGATGGCCATATGATTGGCACGGATCCCCTTCCTGATAGGGATCGTGTTGTCCTTGGACAAGTGGCGCCCAGGCAAGTGGAGGAGGCTGCTCAGCTAAGCTCGCACGTTGGGCATGACATGCAAAGCATGGAAACGACATGCATTGGTGGTATGAAGCCACAGGAGGTCGCTGCGTTTGGAAAGATGAAATGGTTCTGCAATGCGCTGGTCCGCAAACTTGCACCCCCTCTACTTCTTGAAGTGCAATCGTCTCTCCGGCCTGAAGCCCAGCCCTTCACGCCTCGTCGCACTACCAGAGGAGCCAAGAGAGCACTGACGTCCAACCCATCCAAGGCTACGCAGGCGGAGAACATACTTATGCGAGCACTTGGTCTTGTGCCGGAGGACCTTGAAGTGAATGAAGATACCATAGCCGAGCTTGTGGAGATCTTTGAATCACCTCTTCGGGAGCAGCACGTCAAAGTGATTGCAGCGTTGTTCGGGAAGGAGGTTCCTTCTACTTGCGTGCTGTTGGGAGGAACCACGGCCGTGGTGAGCCCTGCTTGAGAGCTTGCGTTGGAGTTTGGGTTGCACTCGTGATCATATGGATCATAATCCACATGTATTGTGTTGGAACGTGAGGGGTCTTAATTGCCCTGCCAAGAAGCATGCCGTTAGGGAGTTCGTAGTGGCGGCTAAGGTTAATCTAGTGTGTCTGCAAGAGACTAAGCTGGATGTACTTGACCAATTTACTGTTATGCAATGCATTGGGCCATCTTATGATGGTTTTGACTATGTGCCAGCGGAGGAGACACGTGGGGGCATCCTTATTGCCTGGGATTGCTCAGCCTTGACTGTTGATAATATTGTGCGGGATACTAACTCCATCACTGGATTGGTCCATGACAAGGGTGGCCATGCATGGTGGGTCACGGTGGTTTACGGACCGCAAGGTGAAGGCCCTAAAATGCAGTTCCTATGCGATCTACATGCATTGAGAGCGAATTGTCCAGGGCCTTGGATGATCTTGGGTGATTTCAACATGATTTTGAGGGCGGAGGATAAACGTAATAATAACATCAATAGGCGCATTATGAGGAGATTCAAGGAGTTTGTTGACAACAATGAGCTCAAGGAAGTCTACATGCATGGTAGGAGATTTACGTGGACGAACGAAAGGGATAATCCGGTAATGACGAAGATTGATCGTGTGCTTGTCTCGGTGGACTGGGAACTCAATCACCCGGATGTCCTCCTCCAAGCTCTCTCCACCAACATCTCGGATCACGCACCATTGCACCTGACCACATCTGCCCCTTTCTGCCATAAGAGAAGATTTCGTTTTGAGATGTATTGGACCAAGTTGGAGGGGTTTGAGCAGGCCGTTCGTGATGCTTGGGTATGCGATGAGACTATTGTTGACCCCTTTAAGAGGATGGACGCTTTGCTTAGGAATACTGCGGTGGCTTTACAAGCTTGGGGACAAAGGAAGACCGGTAACATTAAAATCCAAATCGCCGTGGCGAACTATGTCATCCTCCGGCTCGATCGCGCCATGGAAGCTAGAACTCTTACCCCGGCAGAGCAATGGCTCAGGAGGATGGTTAAACATGCGCTGTTGGGGCTCTCCTCGCTGCATCGTACCATTGAGCGCCAGCGATCACGGCTGCGGTGGATCCGTGAAGGGGATGCTAACAGTAAGCTGTTCCAAGCCGTGGCGAATGGTAGATGCCCAAAAAATTTCATACCCCACATCAGACATAACGACGAGCTCGTTACGGAGCAGGAGAGGAAGGGGGAGATTTTCACTGAGGCCTACGAAACTCTGTTAGGTCATGTCGTTCCCAGAGAGGCTGAGCTCGATCTGAATTTTCCGGGGATGGAGACGCATGACCTGGCAGACCTTGAAATCATGTTTACCGAGGAGGAAGTTTGGAACACCATAAAGGAAATGCCTCCGGATCGCGCCCCTGGACCGGATGGTTTTGTGGCTGCCTTTTATCAAAAGGCGTGGCAGATCATTAAAAACGACGTTATGGCCATGGTGATGAAGCTCTATGTAGAGGACGGGAGGGGTTTTGGAAAGTTAAACAAAGCGCACATTGTGCTCATCCCGAAGAAGTCTGATGCCGAGGTGGTGGGCGACTTTCGGCCTATTAGTCTCACTCACAGCGCTGCAAAGCTGTTTGCTAAATTGCTGGCCAATCGTGCGAGGAGAAGGATGAAGGAGATTGTTACGGCAAATCAATCCACGTTCATATGTGGCAGACATTTGCACGACAACTTTCTCTTGGTGAGACAAGTGGCTAGGAAGATACATACCCGCAAGGAGGCCGGGGTGTTTCTGAAGTTGGACATCTCAAGGGCTTTTGATTCCATTGCTTGGCCTTTCCTGTTTGAAGTGATGAGGACTAAAGGCTTTGGCCGCAAATGGATGGCGTGGGTTGCTATTTTGCTCAGGACCGCATCCACCAAGGTGGTGGTCAATGGTGTGCCGGGCAAAAGTTTTGTGCTAGCACAAGGATTAAGACAAGGAGATCTGGTTTCCCCCCTCTTGTTCATCATCCGCTATGGATGCACTCTCTTGCATCATGGTCAAGGCAGCTGAAATGGGAGTGCTACGACCGTTCACCGGGGTCAAGCCGAATCAAAGTGTGTCTATATATGCCGACGATGTGGCTCTTTTTGTCAGGCCGAATGAGGTGGATCTTCGGTTTGTCACTATGGCACTTAAAGCCTTCAGCGATGCGTCGGGTCTGAGAGTCAACTATGCCAAATCTTCTGCCATCATGATTCACGGAAATGAGGAGGATCGGAATAGAGTTACCAACTTGCTGCACTGCAATCTAGCAAAGTTCCCTTGCAAATATCTAGGCCTCCAACTCGCTATCCATCAACTAAAGAGGGCAGGCTGGCAGCCTATGTTGGATAGCGCGAAGAAGTGCGCCCCGGGATGGCAACGTGGCCTTCTACAGAGATCAGGACGGCTGGTGTTGGTCAAGTCTGTTGTTGCCGCAAAACCCATACACCACTTTATGATCACAGATGCGCCAGCATGGGTCTTTGAAGAGTTGGACAAGTGGATGAGGGCCTTTTTTTGGGCTGGCAAAGAGAAGACCTCGGGGGGCCAATGCATGGTTGCATGGAACGCGGTATGCAAGCCTACGTGCTTTGGAGGGCTGGGAATCAGGAATCTTAAGTTACAAGGACTTGCATTAAGAGTCAGGTGGGAATGGTTGAAGCGAACGGACCCGGACCGCCCATGGCAAGGCCTCAGTTTGATGAAAGACGAAGATGCTCGAGCAGTTTTTGATAGCATGGTTAAAATCGAGGTTGGGGAGGGCACCAAGGTCCTTTTTTGGAGAGACCGTTGGATCCATGGTTTTGCTATTGCTGACATTGCACCTATGATTCACGGGATGGTGGATGTGCGCATACAGAATAGACGCACCGTCAAGGAAGGGCTGGACGAGGGGCGATGGTTGCAGGATGTCAATGGAGACCTGACCTTTACGGGCCATCTACAGCTTGTGCATCTCAACCTCGCCATGGGCACAGTGCAAAGAGAGCTTAACGCCCCTGACTATTTCTCCTGGCCCGCTGATCCATCTGGGATGTACACTGCGAGATCCACTTACCAGCGGTTATGCCTTGGAGACGAACGAGCCCCCTACGCTTCGTGTATCTGGAAGAGCTGGGCACTCCTCAAGTGCAAAATTTTCATTTGGTTGGCCGTCCAGCACCGCATTTGGACTTCGGATCGTAGGGCTAAGCATGGCCTACAAGATCATCCTTCAAGTTGTTACACGTGTCTGCAGGACGAAGACAATGTTGAACACATCCTGGTCAAATGTGGGTATGCATGGCATGTGTGGCACATCTGCTTTGACACCCTCCACCTTGCTATTAGGACCCCAGTAGTTAATGATACTTTCTTGGAGTGGTGGATCGAGACTAGGAGGAGTGTGCCCAGAGAACTAAAGAGAGGTTACGACACCTTCGTCATACTAGTTGCCTGGGAGCTCTGGAAGCAAAGAAACGCACGTGTTTTCAACAGGGTGCAGCAACAAAGGACACCGATGGAGTTGGCGGAGGATATCTTCCGAGAAGTCAAGCAATGGAGCCTTGCTAGATTTGGAGTTGGTAGTTAAACACATTTTGTGAGAGTGTAGCGTTAGAGTTTTAGTTGTCGGGTGCGTAGGGTGTTGTGGGTTCTGGCCTAGCTGGGATGCTTTCATCTAGCTAGTGCCGCTCTTCTACATTTACTTTCTTTCTTCTATAAAAATATGGTACGCCTTTGGCGTACTCTCTAAAAAAATGTGCACTTTCTCATGTTGGCATAAAGACGTTCCTTGCGAAGCGTTTGCAAAACAGCCCTAACATGCTTTAGATGCTCTTTCATGGATTTGCTAAAAACAAGAATGTCATCAAAGTAAACTACAACAAACACTCCAATATAAGGCTGAAGGACAAAATGCATAAGACGCATGAAAGTACCAGGAGCTTCTGATAAACCCATAGGCATAACCAACCACTCGTACAAGCCAAATTTGGTTTTGAAAGCGGTTTTCCATTCATCACCTTCTTGTATGTGGATTTGATAATAACCACTTTTAAGATCAATTTTTGCAAAAATGGTGGCACCGCTAAGTTCATCAAGCATATCATCTAGGCGAGGAATGGGATGCCTATAATGAACAGTGATAGAATTAATGGGTCTACAATCGAAACACATGAGATAACTTCCATCTTGCTTAGGCACAAGTATAACGGGAATGGCACAAGGGCTTAAGCTTTCACGTACATGACCTTTGTCGATTAGTTGTTGTACTTGCCATTGGATCTCCTTAGTTTCTTCGGGGTTGACGAGGTATGGAGCTTTGTTTGGTAGAGGTGCTCTGTGGATGAGGTCAATTCGATGCTCAATGCCTCATAGAGGAGGTAGTCCCAGAGGTAGCTCATCAGGGAAAACATCTTGGAATTCCTGCAAAAGAGATTGAAACACTAAAGGTAGATCGTGAGAGGTGTTAGTTTTTGGTTCCCCATCCTTGCACACTAGGACAAAGTGCATAACACTCGATGGGTTCTCACACACTTCTCTCATCTCACTTTTGGTGGCGAATAGGACTAAGTTTTTCTTGTCGCTCATCATGGAGGCACTCAGTTTTGGCTTGTGGCTCTCACTCTCTTTTGGGTGGATCACTTTCTCACTCTTCTCTCCATGATGGGTGGCTTGCTTGTCGGCTATCACTTGACTAGGAGACATAGGTCGTAGCACATATTCCTTCCCTTTCATCTTGAAGCTATAGTGATTGGTACGCCCATTTTGAATGACGTCGCGGTCGAATTGCCATGGTCGACCAAGAAGGAGGTGGCAAACGGACATCGGGACGGCATCACACTCCAAAGTGTCCTCATAAGCGCCAATCTTGAAGGAGACTTGGACCGTATGCTCAACCTTTATATTGCCAGAATCGCTTAGCCATTGGACCTTGTATGGGTGCGGGTGCTTCAACTTGACCAATTGTAGCCTGGAGCATAGTTCTTCACTTGCCAAGTTGTGACAACTACCTCCATCGATGATGACCTTGACGGACCTTCCATTGATGCCGGCCTTTGTGTGGAAGATGTGGCATCTGTGGTCCTCTTCTTGTTGATGTTGAAGAGTCAAGACTTTGGAGACAACGAGAGCGGGGCTCGAATCCTCATCACAAAAGACTTGATCATCTTCACCCTCGTTCATGCACTGGTGCATGGCCACTTGCTCAAGGGCTTCCATTTCCTCTTCACTCATGGAGTCATAGGTTCCATTGTCGTTGAGGATCATGGTGCCCTTGTTTTTGCATTGGAAAGACTTGTGGCCTCGGCTGCCGTAAGTGAAATGCTTGAGGGAGCTTGTCTTTACGGTCTCATCGGTCGGAGTAGATGATGAAGCGCGTGGCTTGAATTCGCTTGTAGTAGGAGGAAGACGACTTGAGCTTGTCGAAGTTTTCTTGTAACTTTACTTGTCGTCATTGCTTGTAGATGGCTTGGTTGAGGTAGAAGTTGGAGGAGTCATTGAAGCATGGTTGTTGGAGGAGCCATAGGTCTTGGATGAGTACTTGGCGTACTTGAAGTCATCTTGCACTTGACGTTCGGCTTTGGTAGCTTGATGCATGAGCTCAATGAGGTTGGAGTAGGGTTGGAAGTCGGCAATCTTCTTGATGGGATGATTGAGTCCATTCAAGAAACATGCCATAGTTTGCTAATCATCTTCCATGACATTGGCTCGAATCATGGCTCTCCATTTCCTTGTAGTATTCTTCAACACTCTTTGTTCCTTGCTTGAGGAGTTGGAGTTTCTTGAAGAGATCGCGGTTGTAGTAGGTGGGCACAAAACGTGCTCGCATGACATCCTTCATTTGAGCCCAAGTGATGATTGGTGGTTCACCTCTTGCTTCTCGGCGCTCAAGGAATTGTTCCCACCATATGAGCACATAGTCTTGGAACTCAAGTGATGCCATAGCGATCTTCTTCTCTTCCTCATAGTTGTGCAAACGAAATATTTTGTCGACCTTCAATGCTCATGATAGGTACTCTTCGGGATCATTGCTTCCATTGAACTTGGGCATGGTGAATTTTAGTTTTCCATAGAGTTTATCTTCATTGTGTTGTTGTCGAGGGTGATGATGATGCCCTTGACGTGGAGGATAATCAACCTCATGTTGCTCTTGGCGTGGAGGAAGTCCATGATCAACTTGCTCTTGGCGTGGAGGAAGTCCATTATCATCTTGCTCTTGTTGAACTTGCGGTTGAGGAGGAACTTGTCGGGCTTGTGGAGGAGCTTGAGGAACTTGACGTTGCACTCGTGGTTGGTAGTTCTGCTCTTGGATTTCTTCTCGAAGTGCTTCCTCTTGATTGCGCCTATCGCTATTGCGCTCGGAAATGGCTCGACTTGATTCTTGAAGGTCACATTGCACTCAAGAGCTTGTGCTTCACGTTGTTGTTGTTGAAGACGTTGAGCCTCGGCGTCTTGTTCCTCTTGATGTAGACGCGCCCGTTCTTCCTCTTGGTGACGTTAACGTTGCCGTTCTTGAGCTTGAGCAAAAGCAACTTGGTGTGGTTGAGGACGAAGTACTTGCTCGTCGACTTGCTCTTGTGAATGCTTGTCGGTCTTGATGCGCGGCTCGTTGAGGAGTGTTTGATGTCGGTGTACTTGAGCCGGAGAAGGTGTCGTCGGAGTGTTGACTTGAGCGGCTCCGTCTTGAGTATAAAGAAGTAGAAGGAGGGTGGTTCACCAACAAGGCGCGGATCTCGTCCATTCTTGCATCATTCTCTTGCTTGTGAGCGTCGAGCTTGTTGTCTAAGTAGTCCTTTGTATGTTGCTTGGAGAGTCGCAAGTCGGTGGTGAGGTTGTCGATGTGGCCGGTCATTGCTTGTTGCTCTTGATGCAACGCTCGTTGTGCACCAAAGAGGTGGCTCTTGGTGATGAATGATGACATGTCGTCATCTTGCTCGATGAAGAGTGGGTTGGTAGAAATACTTGGCATATCCATCATTCCAAGCAAAATGTGAGTGGGAGAAGGAGAAGAACTTGTACCAAATGTACCTTGACCGATGTTGACGATGAATCAAGTTCACTCAAATGTGGACAATGAAATAGCACTATTGGTACCAATTCTTGTCGGTTCTCACACCTACACAAGTAAAAGCTTATGGTGGAGCTTGGTTAGGATGGTGGCACAAAATTTGATGCAATTGTAAGTGAGCTTCAATAATGTTGGAAAAGATTCACAAATTTGCAAATGCAACAAGTAGACCAAGCAAGTATTGTTACACGGAAACACACACACAAATAGATAAATGGGATTGTGCAAACCGAAAATGAGCCAAAATGTGGAGTCCACGAAAATGCTCTTGTTGCACAATACAAGAGAGATGCTAGCACGATTGCACAATAGGCGGATAAGGAACTTGTGCACAACCTACTAGGCAAAAATGCAACGACCTCTATCCCAAGTATGCTATATGTATGGTATTTCGGTGATATGATCCAAGATGATCGGATATGAAAATCTTAATGTAGTATGATGCTATGGTTCTTGCTTATAAGCTCTTTGCTTGTCTTTCCTCTTTGCTTAAAAGCTTGGTTGGCTCTTTCACTTTTGAGCTCCTTTCTCATGCAAAACTTCCGCGAACCAAGATAGCAATTGTGTATGCGATGACAACTTTGTGACACCAAAAATGATGCCAAGATATGCACCACTATGGTCTGGTATGTATGCTATGGAGTATGATCACTAATGTGCATAAGTCACGTTGCCGGCAATACTCAATGGCTAGTCTCGATGGGTAAGCAATGCAAAATTAAGGCTATGTGGTTATCAATGCAATTGCAAGGTATGACAAAGATGACGTCGAAGTTACCATCCTTGGCGATGATGAGTCCTTTGCGAATATGAGCGGTGGTGATGTTGACGTCGAACCGTACCTATATAGATGAAACACAATAGGACACGGGAACCACAACCCAAACTCTCAAAGACCAAAACGTGTCAAAATCGTCATAGGGGGTAGTGGTGAGCGGTGGTGGTGCCTGCGGAAAGCGATGGTGGTATGCGAAAGTATGCATGGGCACCGGAGCAGAATTTGGCGAAACTAGGCGGAAAAGGGCATGGGGAATGGAGTTCCGGCTGCCAGGGACCGGATGTCCGGGCCAACAGCCGGATGTCCGGGACACCGGATGTCCGGGGACATGGGCGGATGTGTGGGCGCCTGGATCGTGGCCGAACGAGATGAACTCCATGGGAAAAAGGGCAACTCCGGGGCAAAATTCGGACGAATTTGTGGATGGAAATTGCGGAAAGGATGGGGGAAAGCTAGATCCACTCGATGCAAAGCAGATCCATGGATCAAATCCAACAAAATTTTCATCACACCAACAAATCACAAAAAAAATTGGGGGGCTATTTTTGGTGGAGATTTTTGGATTTAGGATGAAAACAACAAAATCAAGCTAGAAAACACAGGGTAGGGGCTCCAAAAATGTGATCAACGTGGCTCATGATACCAAGATGATGTAGGGCGGAACCCTAGGGGCCGATCTTTCACGTTTGGAGAGGATCCCTATGAGGAACACGAAGAACGCGCGGAAGGAAACAAGGGAAATCACGGGGGGAACACAAGAGAAAACACTCAACCGACACGAATATGATCACACAAGTGCTAGATCATCGAGGCACAAAGTAACATGGGATCAAAAGTCAACAAGGGACGATACAAAGGTAGCCGTTCTTCTCCGTGAGGAGGTCTTGATGGTCTTCTTCGGATGGAGGTCTTGAATCCGGGTGGATCTTCTCCGAAGAGGTGCGGTCCCTCACGAGGATTAGATCCGTACGGATGAGCAATGCTCTATCTCAAATGAGCTAAACCAATGCTAACCCTAGAACGTAGGTGGAGAGGGAGTATATATAGTCTAAGGGGCGAAGGGATACATGGGCCACGGCCCGGAGGCGCTGCACGCAGGCAGGAGGGGGCTGGATGTCCGGGCATCGGGCCGGATGTCCGGGCGCTCGCGAGGGGCCAGATGTCCGGGCTGTCGGACCGGATGTCTAGGCTGGTGGAGACGGCTTTGCTGCTCTCTGGTTAGACGGGGCCGGATGTCCGGGGCTTCGGGAAGGGCCTAATGTCCAGGGTGATGGCCGGATGTCAGGGCCATCGGGGCAGCTTTTTGTGCTCCCTGAATGGCGTGTCCGGATGTCCGGGCTGGTGGCCAAATGTCCGGTGCGGAGGGTCGGATGTCCGGGCTGGACGCCGGATGTCTGGGCCCTGTAGCTTCTGCTTCTGACCCTTGGTTGAGGGGTAGATCTCCAGGGGCCGGATGTCCTGGGCCATGGCCGGATGTCCGGTGCGTGGAAGCTGTCCTTGCCTTCTTCCGTTGGTTCTCTTCTTCCATGGACTTGGTGGCTTGACCATCTTCATGTGCATCCTCGGGAGGGTCCTCTTGGTACCTAATCATGCACAACATTCCGGACTTAGGTAGTAGCCATGTCTTGAGAGGATCATATGAGATATCACTAAGGAGAGAAGTCACCTCGGTCTCAAGAGCTCTAGCTCGTGCTCTTGTCATGGGTCCTCTTGGTGCTTGGTGAGATGATGGTAGATCCATGGGGATAACCGAAGGATGCTCTGCATCAACAAGCTTGGGGGAGGCTTCTCCAATTACTTAATGCTTTGCCTGATCATCCTCTTAAGAAAAATGAAATACGTGATATCTTCTATAATGGACTAACCGATGATTCTAGGGATTTCCTAGATAGTTGTGTTGGATGTGTTTTCAGGGAACGAGCTATTGGGCAAGCTGAGGAATTATTGAATAACATATTGAAAAATTATGATGATTGGACTCCTCCTGAAACACCGATTAAACCCACTCCAGAGAAGAGGGGTATCTTATATCTCAGTCCTGAAGATATGCAAGAGGCAAAGAAATCTATGAGCGAAAAAGGTATTAAGGCCGAGGATGTTAAAAACTTACCACCTATCGAATAAATACATGGGCTTGAAGAACCACCACCACCCAAGGTGGTAGAGGTAAAATCTTTAATGAAATTCAATGGTAGTCATGATCCTCGTAATAAACATCCTAGTCAGTGCCTTTATGAGTTTGATAATTACATTAGAAAGCAAGACCACTTCAATGCAAATGTTATGAAACAATTGAAATACAAATTTGATATGATTGCTCGCTTAAGTGACTTGTTATTTAGAATCTCAAATGATGTTAGAGGTGTAGGAAAGCATGCCTCTATTGTTCGAACTCAATTGGAACAAGTTGCTAAATCTCAAAGAGAGTTGCTTGATGAAATGAACAACAATATAAGTGACTTTGCTGTTAGAGTAGCAACTAGAGGAGGTAAAATGACTCAGGAACCGCTTTATCCTGAGGGATATCCTAAGATAATTGAACAAGACTCTCAAAGAATTAACACTGATGCACCTAGTCCTTCTAAAAAGAAAAGGAAGAAGAAAAATAATAGGACTTTGCCTGCCTCTAGTGAACCTGAAATAGAAAAACCACCTGATAGTGATAATGAAATTTCTATCTCTAATGCTGAAACTCAATCTGGTAATGAATACTCACCTTCTGGTAATGAAAAAGATAATGATGAGGTTCATGAAGATACTCAAATAAATGATAAAGAACCATATAA